>NC_141613.1:13826642-14126642 GCF_047967505.1 Dipteris shenzhenensis | reverse complement strand
TATGGTGTCCAGCCATCTCCTCGTAGCCCTCCTCTCATTGTTGAAATTTTGGGGTTGTCCCTGTACTCCTTCAAAATCTTCCAGTTAGCTCTATCCACCCAGTTGGGTTTATGCTTCTTTGTTGCAATGGCAATTCACAAGATTGACCTACGATGCTTCAAGATAGCACACATGCACTCTTGCATGTAATTGTCTTTGAACTCCCAATTGCAGGGGTTAGGGTATGTTCTTTTCAATTCCTCAATGACTACCTTCTTCTTTTCATCATCCTGGTGCTGCCAGTGAATTTTTATGCCGCTCTTGAAATGGTAGCTCATCAACCGCCTCATGGTGGCTAGCACTTCTTTGCCTTTTTTATTTTCTATGATCTCTCAACCCTAGTGAGGTCATAGGACAGGTCCTCAGGTGAGGGCAGGGGAGTGGGAGTGGGAGCAGTAGAGCTAGAGTGAGGGGTGGTCGTATGAGAACTTATGGACCAAGGAGTAGGAAAAGGAGTGGGAGTGGGAGAGGAAAAGGGACTTGTACTAGGTCTCATGACCAACATGAGACCTATAGGGATGTGAGGATGTTGACTTATCTACATCCCTCAAGTCACCACAGTAGCCTCAACCCTTCCTACTCTTCCTTCCCTTGCGATGGGTACTATTACCTAGAAAAGAAATCAGGACAAGAGGCTAGACACTAAGCTTGGCGACGCTCAAGGGCCATAGAGGAAAGGAGAACGTGAGGGCGAAACGTTATCATGGGAGGGGAAAAGGGATTAGAAGGGGAGGGAATGAAGAGGGAGACTATGGCACAAGGGGAAAGGGAGAGGGGGAAGAGAAGCATGTACATGATGGGAGGAGGAATGTAAAGATGGAGACATCAAGGGAAGAGGACCATGCTTTATTTGAAAGGAAGGGAAGGGGGAAATCAAAGTACTAGCTAAGTGGCTTTACAAGAATGAGTGTGTCTCATCAAGGAATTGTTCGTAAACTGAAAGGAAAGAGTAGAGTGAACACAAATTCAGAATACTTGCATATAGAATGAAGAAGAGTGAGGTCCTTATGTAGGCACCTCTTACATGCTCACTGACATCACTGATGACTTCAGAGCTCCACAATCATCTCCTCAATCTGCTCCTAGATTCTCTCAATCATCCTATGTGGCTTACCACCACCTAACTATGCTTATGGGCACCTAAATGTGCCTCTAGCACTCACACATAGAAACCAAGGTGTGCTTGAGGCATACACCTTGAGATATCCCAACAAACCCCCCCTCAAGGGAATGCCTTAGGCTATGTCAAGGATACAGCTAGCACAAGGTGTCTCATGCCATCTCATGGTGGTCATGGATCTATCAATGGCTAGGATCTCAAGCTAGCAAGGGTTCCCATGGGTGTAAGGTAAATAAAATGGATACAAAAGACCTTCCAATGGTTATCTCCCCTAAATGTACATGCACACAATGTCTGCAGGAGGTACCATGGAGCATAAACACATACACATGGCCTACATCATAAGGTGACTAGAGGTGTTTACAAAACACACAAAACACAATAGTTTATTTCATTCATTTTGGACATAAAAAGAGAGATCTGGAGCATACATAGAGATGATTTAAAAAGCATAATCTTCAAAGGATGCCTCATCTTGTGGAGGCACATCAACTAAAAGTAGATTGGCATTTTTTGTCTTTGAAGTTGCTTCCTTTTAGGCTCTGCAACTTTCCATGTTCATTTGCAAAATGACTGTGACTAGAATGTCCACCACGATGATTTCCTCTTCCTCGAGAATTCCCTCGATTACTGCTGGATTGACCGCCTTGGTCGTACTGTTTCTTGCAGCAATCTCTTTCATAGTGTCCAAACTTGTGACAGTAGTTACACTGAATGTTTGACACATTGGTGGATGCATTCCCTCGCCCTTGGAATGTTCCTCGATTGGAATGATTTCCTCTTTGCTGATTCTGATTTTGCTGAGGACATGATACTGATGCTGACTTTGATTTTGTTGCTGATGATGACTACTTTTCTGATATGATCTACCTCTACTTCTGCCTTTGCCTCTGCTTCTGTCTAAAGTTGTGAATGCCTGATCATTAGAATGACCTTTACATGCTTGAATGGCCTGAGTCCTGAGTTCTTCTCTAAGTAGAACTAACTGAAGTTCTTCTAGTGTTGGAATTTGCCATTGGATGGCAATACTCTGGACTAGATTCTCATATCCCTCTCCTAGTCCATTCAGAATGACTTGAACCATTTCTGTGGGGTTCACAGTCTCTCCTGCTATTGCAAGTTGATTATTGTAGTCTTTAATGCGGAGTACATAAGCATGACCGGTTTCACTGCTGTTGCGAAAACTCTGGCTGATCTAGTTTCTCAGGGTGAGAATCTTGGATGTGTTCTTGGACTCGTAGAGAGTGGCGAACATATCCTATGCTTCTTTTGATGTCTTGGCTGTGTTGAGTTGTCCTAGCATGACATCTTGCACATTCTGCTTGATCAGGTGATAGGCATACTTGTCTTTCTTATCCCATTCTGCTTGAGCTTGGGCAATGGCAGGATCTACTACTGGTGCAGAAACTGTTTGTGTAGATGTAGATCCCATTCCTGGTGCTGTGACAATAGATGGAGTAGAGCTATTGGTGGCTAGATTGGCCAATGGTCTAGGTGTAGACCCATCGACATACTCCCATTTGTCTCGAAGCACAAGAATGGTCTCCATTCGGTATTTCCATGTACCATAATTGGAGTTGTCTAACTTAGTAGATGCCTCCAGATTGAGGTTGCTGGTCGACATGGTGCAAGAAATGTACTCAAAAAGTGTCCTAAAAATCTCTGTATGAATCAACTGCAAATACACTGAATATGCCAAGTGAAATCTCTGTACCGTTAGTGAAGATAGAACTGCAGTATATAAAATCTGATCTATATTACAAGGCTTGTGGAAATGATGCCGGGAATAGCCAAGAGGCTCTTACAAGGCTGAAAATGATGTGCACGATGCTGTGAGATAGCCGAATAGGTTTTACAATGGTGGCATGTGTGTGTGAAATCAAATGTTATCTGCCCACTGAAACAATCTACAATGCCTCTAAACTCTAAATTCTGCTCACTGAACTGATGAACGTAAGGTTTTAGGTAATGTAATGATGTGAAACTGTATGTGAGCGTATGGACTGACTCCAAGTAGGTACTAGTCGGGAATTTCGGGCATGGCTTAGATTGGCAACTTAAGGAAATTCAAAGAGTCCCCTCTATGGCGATCTAGTCTACTCCGATCTAGATCTAAACCAACTGTCGATCAATGAAAGAACAACAAATAATTCCTTTTCTTTTGTTCTTTTTAAGTGCTGGGTCAGATGCATTGATGTAGAGGAAAATGTGCATGAAGGAAGTGGTTTTGACACCGAGGCTTAAATGTGAGTGTAACTTGCACCGAAATGTGTGCATGATGTGACAAGCGTATAGAGCATGAAAAAACGAGCAACTTTTCTTTTAGGAGCACCCTCAAATTCTTCCTGAATCAAGAGATATGACTTGATCTAGCTGGAGGGGCAAAAGGAGTGCAAATGGTGCTCAATGATGATGTGTCATTGGAGTCACATGCAGTGATGATGTGGCACTATGCCTAGCAAGAGGTGTGCCTGTGAAGCCCTGTGCTGAGGTGGCAGGAGTGTGCACAGTGTACCTGGTAAGGGACTGTGCTTGCAGGGGTTAGTGCTGGATGGATAACTGAGGTGGTAGTGCTGAGGTGGCACTACTGAGGTGGCACTAGTGATGTGGCACTGCTGAGGTGGTAGAGGTGACGTGGTAGTGATGACGTGGTAGAATGATGTGGCTGATGATGTGGCCACAATGATGTGTCAGCTGATGTGGCATTGATGATATGGCAGTTGAGCTAGCAGGGTGACATGGCTGATGACATGGCACAAGTGATGTGGCTATCAGAGATGACATGGCAATGGTGATGTGGCAGTGGTATAGGGATAGAATGGTTTGAGAGATATACTATTTGCTTTGTAATTGGAAAAATAGAAATGAGTCATGTATTTTGAGTGGGCTAGATGATTGCATGGCCTTCATAATAATACGGAGAGCACATGCCAAGCACATGGAGGGCATGTGGAGGAGTGTGGAAGAGTGTAAAGTCAAGAGGAATCCTTCTAGAATTCCAAGGTGGTATATGAAGGATGTTGACATATGGAAAAGAGAGGGTCCCTATGGGCTCCAAGGGGAAAGACTCTTGACTTTCTCAAATTTTAAAGAGTCGTGAGGATTTTGTGATGGGACACTTGTCAAAATGTGCCCAAAAGGACATTTGATGGTTACCCATGTCCTTATGTCACCAAGGGGTGAAGGAATCTACTGGTTGAAAATGTAACAAGGTGAAGGAGGGTGAGAATTGCTCTATAAAAGAGACCTCTCTCCTCCCTCTCCATCATCTTCGATCAAAACAAAGTTATAGATGTCAAAGGTGAGATTGTACTCTAGCATTGGAAATAAGAAAGGCTAAAGGGAAGCATTGATTTTAGCTAATCGGTCAGCCCCAAAAGTAAGGGCAAGCCATTGTTGGAAGAACATATTTTGAATCAACACAATGTGAACTAATGTGAAAGGCGTGAATTAATAGGGTTGATTTGGCTGAATGGGACGGTTGGGACAAAACATAGATCTTGAAAAGACAAAGATTTTGATATCACTTTCATTCAAAACGGAGCTTGGAACAAAAAGTTATGATAGTTTTATGAAAGGTTCTCAAAACTACTCCAAATAACAGACCCAACCACTCAGACAACAATAACTTTTATTATGCTAAATGGAACAAATATTTGAGTATATCAATAGATAGATCTTAAAAAGACAAAGATTCTGATATAAGTTTCATTCAAAATGGAGCTAGGAGTAGAAAGTTATGACCATTTTATGGAAGACTATCAAAACTATCCATAACTGACTGCAGTTATGGAAAGGGCAACGATCTCCTTCAGTAGAGAAGTAGCTTCCCAGATACATGCCAAATTGAGGTCGCCCAGGCATGTCCGCATCCAACGTAAACATCCTGCCCTTCTTCTTTCCTTTTGCTATCAAGCGACCGTTATTTTTCATATCCTCAACAAAGCATCCATGAGGATTAAATCTGACCTGCAAGCCCTGCTCAACCATTTGACCAGAAACCAGGTTCTTGGTGATGTTTGGGACATGAAATACATCAGATAGGTATTTCTTTTTCCCATCCTGCATAGACAAAGGAATTTTTCCAATCTGCACAATAGGATGTGCACTATCATCACCAGTCTCCACAAATCCCAGTTTTTTCATTTTCCTTACATCCTGCATCCATTTTGCATGACCTGTCATGTGGTTTGATGCACCTGAGTCAACATACCACACATCATTTCGTTCTTCTGCACTTGTCACAGAATTGGTCATATGCTGCACCATAAATAGATGCTCATTTCTGTCATCACCCTGTCTACTGGAAGATGCATAATTGCCTTGTTGCAATTTTCCATTCATAATGTCATTCTGCTTTTTGTAGCAGTCCTTAGCCATATGACCCATTTTACCACAGTAGTAGCATTCAACATTGCTGTTTGCATTTTGGCCTCTCTGCCATCCACCACGGCCTCTTTGGCTCCCCCTGCCTCTAGAGTTACCACGTCCTCCTCCATAGGACTGGTTTTCTTGAGTTTGCTGCATATTTTTATTTCTACCATGGCCTGCAGATCGGCCTCCTCTACCTCTGCCTCTACCTCTTCCAGCATTTGAGTAGAAGACAGTTTCTTTTGAAGTTCCTCCTGAAGAAGATGCACCCCCATTTCTCTGCTCTTCAGAAATTAGAAGAGCAAACAACTCTTCAAAATCAAGAAATTTTTCACGGACGGCAATGGATGTCTGAAACTGTGCATAATCCTTGGCTAGACCATTCAAGGTCACAGAAACTAGATCATCATCTTCCACTAGCAACCCAATGGAAGCAAGTGCATCTGCAATTTTCTTCACCTTCATGTGGTAGTCATTTATGCTCAAATTTTCTCTTTGCACATTGTGCAACTCCTGTTTGAGCTGCATTTTCCTGGCTTGCGTATTTGTGCTGTACATTTTTGCCAAAGTATCCCATGCCTCCTTTGGCGTACTTGCATCCTGAATATGCACAATCATAGAGTCCGAAATACTGATAGACAGCCAGTACATAACTTTTCTAGCTCTCTCATGCTATCCTTTAAATGCCTGCATTTCCTATTGATTGGGAACATTAGGAAGAACATGTTCTTCTTCATTTCCTGTAATGAACTCCCAATAGCCTTTTCCCATAACGAAATTCATCATTCTAAACTTCCATGCCTGGAAGTTGTTCTTGTCAAGCTTTTCAGTGACAATCTGTGAAAGAGAATCAGATGCCATTACGGAACACTGCAAAATATTCTCACTGCAAAAAACACAGCTTTTGCCTCACACGGGCAGATCTGCAAAACTGATGAAAGTGGTATTTGACCACACAGTCACTTCCTAGTGACGATTTTGCATCAACAGGCAACAAGCATGATTCTGCAACTCCCAATATCTCTGCACACAAGCATACGATGCAATTTCTGTGGCAACTTTTCAGCGACTAGCCGAGTAGTGGTCGCACAACAAAAACAGGGCCTTTTTCTGAGTGCCAAGAAGAACTTCCGCCTTCAAAATGGGCCCCGAAATGGCCTCGAATCAGAAAAATAAAGTCACCGAGGGCTTTGTTCTCTCCCATAGCATATACTACGCTCTCGCCACACCGCGAAGGGCGTCTCAATCTGAGACAGTGCACTCTTGCACTTCTAGCTGTGCTACCTGCAGAGATTTGCTCCCAAACTCGAAATAGGAAAGCAACACTGGTCCTCTTACCAGGACACCGCGAACTTGGTTTGCTTTCTTGAGCTCCTTACCACGAACAAGGCTCTGATACCATGTGAAGATAGTGGGAGAGAGGGAAGGAGTCTGACTTGTGGCTTTCTCACATACACAATGGGGGAATACACACAAAGGTGGAGGCTGAAAACAATTTTCCTCTTCTTAGTTGTGAAAGCCAAAAGAACTCTAGTACCAAGCAATAGAAGAACCCTATATGTGGGTCTCAAACCAAACTCAACTAACTAAGGTGGCATACTAACTGAGCCACAAACTAGAGTAGATAAGGATAGCTGTCATCCAGCTATTATTCATGGGCGATGTACCAACCGCGTCTGCAGCTAACAAGTCAGTGACATAAATGCACAACGGTCACCCTGGCATATCGCGAGTGGAGCTCGATATATCAACAAGAAGAGGGGTACAAAGTGAGAGCCTAATGCTCTAGGGAGAAGAGAAAAGATAGGCAAAGCTAGATACAAGTGATGGCATAACTATGAAGAGAGTGAGTGTCTCTTTAAGCTTCATCTAATGTGCCCAAATCTCTTCTCTCTTCTTCAATTTGTGGGTTGCGACCTGACCAAAATCAAACCCCCAGTTTTGTGTCACATCTTTTGGTGGAGATGCCGAGTAGGTTTTGCCTAGGATTTTTCTATCATAACCTCAGGATCTCATCTGGTTTACAAGCAAAGATTTTCTTCTTTGTGCTCATTTTCTATGCAAGATGTACAACATTCCAGTGTTTCGTGGATTAGAAGGAGAAGACCCAAGGAGAGCTTCGGGAATTCAATCGAGCATGTCGCTTGACTGGTTGGTCTATGAAGGAACATGCTGAGATACTTCCATATTTCTTGGAGGGTCTTGGTACGAGGCCTTGCCGAAAGATACCAAGGATGATTGGAAAAGCTTGGTCGAGGCAATGAAGGAGAGATTTGGGACATTGGAATCACCAAATTCCTTGTTATTGCAGCTGGAGAAGATTTCCCAAAAGGAACGAGAGTCAGTTTCGACCTTCGCTATGAGGTATGAGGATTTATTCATCAAATACCAACAAGATGCTTTGCATATGGTTGAGTCTTATTCATCTTCTATGGGAGATTCTAAAGGTTCATGGGCAATGTAACATCTCAAGATGAGCAAATTTGTTTATGGTTTGGATCCTACCTTGCGTGGAAAGGTTCTAAGCAAAAATCCTAGTAATTTCAAAGAGGCTCTTTGCATTGCTTTGAAGAAGGAGGCGGCCCATCAAATTGAGTCCGCATTTCAGCCATCTACAAGTGTCATGACTCTAGCACATCAGGTAGAGGTAGCCTCAACATCCTAGGTATCTGCTCCCTCATTGGATCATAATATTGCACAATTGATGGCAGAATTTGCTAATTTGAAGTTGCACTTAGTGAATGCCAAGCCACCTAGGGCACCAAGAACTGAGGATAAGCTTAGGGATAAAAGCAATGTTACCTATTATGAATGTCAAGAGAAGGGAAACTATCGTCCCGAATGTCCAAAATTGAAAAAAAGAGAAGACAAGAGTGTAGTACTCTTAGAAAGAACATGTTTAGAGGAGGAAGATGAGGAAGAAACTTTGATGCCATAGATGACAAGAAGTCATAAATCTAGGAGTGACGATGAGGAAGAGGAGGAAGAGAAATAATGGAAACATAAGAAAAAAAATCATCTCGAATAAAGATTGGACAATCTGATTTTCCTCTTGGATGAGGGACTCTTAGTTATGATCTATTGACAGACCTTAGAGAGAAGACTGCACAAATCACATTTGGGTAGCTTTTGGCACTCTCTCCAAAACTTAGGAAGGAATGGAGTAAATTGGCCAGCACTAGGGAGTCTAAGAAAAAGAATAAAAAGGACAATGGGACACCTATGGCACAATAGGTAGACATAGATGTGGGAGATGATGTACTTGTTGTTGACGTCATCATAGATGGCAAGACTATTTCTAATGCATACATTGATGGGGGT
Source organism: Dipteris shenzhenensis (assembly GCF_047967505.1). Classification (NCBI taxonomy): domain Eukaryota; kingdom Viridiplantae; phylum Streptophyta; class Polypodiopsida; order Gleicheniales; family Dipteridaceae; genus Dipteris; species Dipteris shenzhenensis. The sequence goes on along the minus strand of NC_141613.1, from coordinate 14,117,791 downwards.
ACATTGATAAATGTCATGAGTGAAAAGACAATGAGAGATGCTAATTTGAAGTTATCTTCTCTTAACTCTCCTTATCGCATTAATTTGGCTAAAAATACTAGAGTGAAAACTCTAGGAGTTGTGAAGAATTTGGTAGTGGATGTATGTGGAATTTCTGTATCTACAAATTTCAGGTTATTCCTACAAAACCAGATGCTAAGGCTTACCCATTGATCTTGGGAAGGCCTTGGCTCTGTCAAGTGAAGGCAGTATAGAAGTGGGAGACAGGTGATTTTATTCTCCAAGGAGGGAAAAGTAAAGTCCGCTACTGTAAGAAAACAATACAATGTCTGTGCATAACAGATAACAAGATCTCCTATGCAAGAGAGAAAAGCAGATAGTATGGAGAATCAAAAATTTGATTACTGTAAAACTGATACAATAGATGGTGCTGCCTCCCAACCATGCACTCCTATGTGAGAAGCTTCGATGGCATGCTGGAAACAGTAGAGGACGGAGGCTAGATGCTAAGGAATCAGGGTTGCTATAGCCAGTGATGAATATGGGCTTCATGGGCTTGCTCTTATATAGCCACCAGCCGTAGTTGGTTAGACCCAATTGGGAGACCGACCCAGTCGGCCCAAAACATGGCCGACTGGCCACCGATCACACATTGGAACCGTTCGGCCCAGAGCCACCATCCAAGATCATTTGGGGCTCCAAACAAGCCCTGCAGCCCAAGAGTGGGCTGCCCCGGGAAATGCTTTGTCTACCCTAAGTGCGGTCAGTCATGGGATGCCTTCCTGCACTTGCATGTAGCCTAGTTGGACTCTATCTAAAGTCGTCCATCCATCAGGCCACACATGGCCCCCATCTAGTGTCCAAAACAATACCTACCAGATAACCGAGCTACTCAAGTGCCTTCTCCTCATATGGGGGGCTTACAAGTAGAGTTACTTGGTTCCTACGTAGTTACATGAGAGTGGAGCATTGATATCTGACACCCCCCCTCAATGTCCACCTGCAAGCGAACTTACTTTTTTGGCCCAATGCCAAGTCGATGAAGCTGCCTCTTCAGCAAGTCTCTTCCAAGAGCCTTCATGAAGATGTCTGCAGCATTCTCTGTAGTTGGACAGTACACCAAGTCGACCTCTCCATCCATGATGAACTCACGTACAAAGTGATATTGAATCTCAATGTGTTTTGTGCAAGCATGGAACACAGGGTTCTTTACAATTGCCATGCAACTCTGATTGTCACATGATAACTGTGTAGGCTTGTTTTGCATTGCACCCATGTGCCCTAAAATCCTCCTCAACCACACTGCCTCACAAGAGGCAAAACATGCTGATTTGTACTCAGCCTCGGTAGAAGAAAGAGCAACTATGGGTTGCTTCTTGCTGACCCACGACACAGCTCCAGATCCAAGTGAGAAATAGTAACCTGTCACTGATCTCCTGTTGTCCACATCTCTTGCCCAATCTGAGTCATAGAATCTAGTCAAGATGTTGCCTTTGGTATAGGTGATGCCATAATCAAGTGTGCCTTTGATGTATTTCAACACCCGCATCCCTACCCTCCAATGGTTCTCTCGAGGCTTATTGGAAAAATTGCTTAGTACACCAGTCGCAAAACTGATGGCTGGCCGTGTCTTGCGCAAGTAAATCAAACTGCCCACAAGCCTTCTATACTTTACTTCGTCCACCAATGGTGATGAATCCTCGTTTGAGAGCTTCACGTCTACCTCCATAGGAGTGCAAACTGTCTTGCCCTCAGCCATGCCAAATGCCTTCAGTATCTCTCCAGCATACTTCAGCTGTGAAATGAAGATCTATTTTGGCTCTTGCCAAACTTCAATCCCCAAACAGAAATGCATCAGTCCGAGATCTATCATTTCAAACTCTCTTCCTAGTAAATGCTTTGTCTGTGAGATCTTCTCTTCATGATTCCCTGCTATGACAAGGTTGTCCACATAAAGGACCACTTGTATTAGATGGGCTCCTCCTGAACCCGTTTTGCAGAAAGTAGGCGTCAATCCACTGGTACCATGCTCGTGGGGCCTGTTTCAACCCGTAAAGTGCCTTCTTCACTTTACAGACTTTACCTTCTGAACTGGGGATGAACTGGGGATCACAAAACCTGGTGGTTGTTCCAGGTATACCTCCTCCTTGAGATCTCCATTCGGAAAGGCAGATTTTACATCCATCTGAAACATGGGCCAACTTTCCTGTGCTGCTAAAGCCAAAACATTGCGAATTGTGGTTAGTCGAGCTGTGGGAGCAAAAGTATCCTGATAATCAAAACCATGTACTTATGCAAATCCTTTTGCCACGAGCCGAGCCTTTACTTATCCAACGTGCTGTCGAACTTGTACTTGGTCTTGTACACCCACTTGGTGCCGATTACCTTGCATCTTGGTGGTCGGTCCACAAGGTCCCAAGTGTTGTTCTTTGTTATGGAGCCATACTCCGGCTGCATAGCCTCCATCCACCTATCATCACCATATGCCTCTTCAAGACACTTGGGTTCTTCAGCATGGATCACCTCTGTCATCAAAGCATAGTTGACCAAGTGTTCTTGCGCCCTTCTTTGCTCCGCTAATCTCTTGGACCGATGGTGTTCGGATGGTTCCTCCTCAATGGTTGGAGGTTATCTACCATCCAAAAGCTGCTTTACCCACCTCAAGAATGGCCATTGCCATTGTGGTTCTGCAGGCTCTTCTTTCTCTTTCTTTATCTTGAATCCTCCCAAGCACCATTGGGGGAGTTCGGTTTGTTGTTGGTGGTTGTACTAGATGGATATCTTGGTCCTGATTGTCTGGGAAGGAAGCATCCTCCTCCAATTGATGCGGTTGTTCTGAGAAGACCACATCGCGACTTACTATTACCTTCTTGGTAACAAGACTATAGAGACGGTAATCCTTCGCCTCTTCACTGTAGCCCAAGAAAATACACTTCCAGCTCTTCGATTCCCATTTGGTCCTATTACCATCAAGGACATGCACAAAACAGTCACATCCAAAAACTCTTTAATGTGCAGCTGAAGGTTTCTTACTAGAAAAGGCCTACAGTGGAGTCATCCCATTCACAGCCTTCGTGTAGCTACAATTCAAAATGTAAACTGCCGTCGTGTTACATGCTTCAGCCGAGAAAGTCTTTGGCAAATCTTCCCCTTTCATCATACTCCTACCCATTTTGCAGATGACGCGCATCTTGCGCTCTGCTACTCCATTTTGCTATGATGTATGTGGTGGGGGTTTCTACCTCTTGATCCTGTGACTTTTACAGTAACTTTCGAATTCACTTGATGTGAACTCACCGCCTCTATCTGATCTCAACTTCTTCACCTTCCTCCCTGTTTCTTTCTCGACCATTACATGCCATTCTTTGAACTTACTAAAAGCTCATCTTTAGTCTTTAGGAAGTATATCCATATCCTTCTACTGTAGTCGTCGATCAGCATCATGAAGTAGTAGGAACCACCCAAAGCTTCTGTCTCCATCTGTCCATAGAGGTCTGTGTGAAGGAGCTCTAGAGGAGCCTTTGCCATGCTCAACCCAAGAGTGGGCTGCCCTGGGAAATGCTCCGTCTACCCTCAGTGCGGTCAATCATGGGATGCCTTACCGCACTTGCATGTAGCCTAGTTGGCAATGTGTCAACTCTATCTGAAGCCGTCTAGCCATCAGGCCACACATGGCCCCCATCTGGTGTCCAAACCAAGACCTATCAGATAATGGAGCTACTCAAATGCCTTCTCCTCATATGGGGGGCTTACAAGTAGAGTTAGCTGGTTCCCGCATAGTTACATGAGTGTGGAGCATTGATATCTAATAGCTACAACATCAAGAGTCACAACAAGAAGGTGGTAAAGGAGGAAACTTCAACTTCCAAGACCTCAAAGTCCGAGTCTGTTGAGATATCGAGCTCCACTCGTGATATGCCAGGGTGACCATTGTGCATTTATGTCACCAACTTGTTAACTACAGATGCGGTTGGTACACCATCCATGAATAATAGTTGGATGACAACTATCTTTACATACTCTAGTTAGTGGCTTAGTTAGTATGCCACCTAGGTTAGCTGAGTTTGGTTTGAGACCCACATATAGGGTTCATCTAGTCCTTTTGTATTTAGAGAGAGTTCTTTTGGCTTTCACAACTAAGAAGAAAAAAATTGTTTTTAGCCTCCACCTTTGTGTGTATTCCCCCATTGTGTATGTGAGAAAGCTACAAGTGAGACTCCTTACTTCTGTCCCACTCTCTCACATGGTATCAGAGCAGTTTTGCTTTTCTTTTTCGAGTTTGGGAGAAAATCTCTATAGGTAGCACAGTTGGAAAGTACAAGCATGCAGTGTCTCAGATTGGGATGCCCTTCACGGTGTGGCGAGAGGGTAGTATATGCTGCAAGGCTGTTTTGGGGCCAGTTTTTGATTCGAGGCCATTTCAGAGCCCATTTTGGTGGCAGAAGTTTTTCCCAAGCACTTAGAAAGGTGTCCTGTTTTGGTTGTGCGACCACTGTTCCACAAGTCGGTGAAAAGTTGTCGCAAAAATTTCATCATATGCCTATGCACAGAGATATTGGGAGTGATAGAATATTCTTATTGCCTGATGATGCAAAATTGTCACTAGGAAGTGACTATGTGGTCAAATACCACTTTCATCAGTTTTGCAGATTTGCCTTTAAGAGGCATAAGTGTTGAGAGTTCACGCTCAACATCATGTGATCATGTGTGCATAGCACCATCACGTGATCATATGTGCATAGCACTAACCTTATAGAGTGCTATAAAGGAAAGGGTTAGATCCCCTAACCCTAACCCTAAAAGGGTTTGTATATATTCTATTTTTTCAACTAATTCTAGTATACAGTTAGTCATTTGTGGTGTGCTCTCTAGCTGTGCCCTCTCTCCTCATCTCCACTCTTCTCCTCTCCCCTCTTCATATTTTGTCATGGTATCAGAGCTTCCTTGTCTTCCGCTGAGACATTGAGTTTCTTGAGAGTGTGAGAGAGATTGTGAGATTGAGAGTTCTCTTGAGTGATTGTGAGATCCTTCCCTTCACTTCCGTTGAGAGAAAATTCCGTCCATTTGGTGAGATATTTCCGTCCATTCTATGTGTGATTTCTTCATGAGAGATTGAGAGATTTCTGTTCATTCTATTGAAGGAATTCTTAGTTCATCGAGAGAAAGAGAGATCTGAGATACATCTCTTCCGTTGTGAGGTTGTATGAAAGAGAGACATTTCAAGAGTTTGTAAGGTCTGTGTAAGTTTGTTCTCGGAGTTATGTGGTTCTTTGTGAGAAGTTCACGTTCTTCTATGGCATAGCTTTCCAACAAAGCTCGATTCCTTCAACGACAAAAGCTGCTCCTCACAACACCGGCCAAAGGAATGGCATGCGAACAGTCGACCTAACGACAGGTTAAGTTACTGCATTCCAAGCTCCTCATCAGAAGCTCAAGAATCTCCACGGTATTCTCGCTGCCGTTTCTTGGGGTGTTCTTCTCATCGTGGGAGCTATGGCGGCTCGGTACCTTCGTCAATGCCCCTCCCTGGATTCCAGATGGTTCTACATCCACGTAGGTCTCCAGACCACAGCATACCTTCTAGGCGTGGCAGCGTGGGCGATCGGCTTGAGGCTCGGAGCTCTCAGTCCGGGTGTGGTTTATCACGCATCTTCTCCGTCGATCGGCCGCCGCTAGCCTCACGCCTCGAATAGCTGTCTCCAAGCCTACGCGGCTCCTCCATGGCTCCTACGCCTCCTACGGCAAAGCGCATGCCTCTCCTAAAAAATGCCAGCGCCTGCAGCCCCGCCGTGCACCTCTAGCCTCTCACAACAGCGCCTTCGACAGCGCACTCAACGCGGCCTTCTACAACATCAAGCTCCCAGAGCAGCAAGCTCCTTCATGTCAACAGCTTCTGTTCGAGCCTAGTGGGAGTAGCCTGCGACCCACAAGTCACCACATTGCTGTCGTTCCTTGTTGGTGTGAATTATCCCACGACTTTGGTGTCGTCGTGGACTGGCAACGATGCTTGCTCTTCCTGGCAGGGCATCAACTGCGACTCTCAAGGGAAGAATGTTATCTCCGTCAACCTGTGGTCTCCTTCGATAGCGCCCATCCAAGGTCAGCTTCCAAGCTTCATAGCACGGTTTCAGCCTCCAACGAAGCCTCACGACTCCATCGACGGAATCTGCAAAGATTCCGGCAGGCAACCACATCCATCTGACACGTGGCAGATAAGCTCCAACCTGGGTCAGGGTAAGTTAATCCCAGTTAGATTGATCATAGGTCAGAGAGCTTGGTTTACATTATGACACGTGGCAGACCTTATCTGCCACGTCATCTGCCACGTCAACACTTCCACGTCATCTGCCACATCAGCACTGCCATGTCAGTTGACACGTCACCGACTACCATGTCATCACCGACTGCCACGTCATCACCGACTGCCACGTCATCATCGACAGCCACGTCACCTGCCATGTCATCAGGCCACATCATCAGTGCCACATCACCTGTGCCACGTCATTTGTGCCACGTCATCTGTGCCACGTCATCAATGCCACATCATCAGGCCACGTCATCAGTGCCACCTCAGCAGTCCAGTCAGCACTGACCCCTGCAGGCACAATCTCTTGCCAGGCACACTGTGCACACACTGCATGTGCACACTCCTGCCACCTCAGCACAGAGCTTCACTGGCACACCTCTTGCTAAGCACAGTGCCACATCATCACTGCATGTGACTCACAGTGACACATCATCATTGAGCACCATTTGCACTCCTTTTGCCCCTCCACCTAGATCAAGTCATATCTCTTGATCCAGGAAGAATTTGAGGGTGCTCCAAAAAGGAAAGTCGCTCGATTTTTCGTGCTCTACGCGCTCGTTACATCATGCGCACATTTCGGCGCAAGTTACACTCACATTTGAGCCTCGCCGACAAAACCACTTCCTTCACGCACATTTGCCTCTACATCGACGCATCTGACCCAGCACTTAAAAAGAACAAAAGAAAAGGAATTATTTGCTGCTCTTTCATCGATCGACGGTTGGTTTAGATCTAGATCAGAGTAGACTAGATCGCCATAGAGGGGACGCTTTGAATTCCCCAAGTTGCCAATCTAAGCCATGCCCGAAATTCCCGACTAGTACCTACTCGGAGTCAGTCCATACGCTCACATCCGATTTCACATCATTACATTACCTGAAACCTTACGTTCATCAGTTCAGTGAGCAGACTTCAGAGTTCAGAGGCATTGCAGATTGATTCAGTGGGCAGATAGCACTTGATTTCACACACACATGCCACCATTGTAAAGCCTATTTGGCTATCTCACGGCATCGTGCACATTATTTTTCAGCCTTGTAAAGCCTCTTGGCTATTCCCGACATCATTGCCACAAGCCTTGTAACACAGGTCAGATCTTTTTTACCGCAGTTCTATCTTCACCGACGGTACAGAGATTTCACTTGGCATCTTCAGTGTATTTGCAGTTGATTCATACAGAGTTTTTCAGGACACTTTTGAGTACATTGTTTGCACCATGTCGACTAGCAACCTCAATCTGGAGGCATCTGCTAGGTTAGACAACTCCAATTACGGTACATGGAAATACCGAATGGAGACCATTCTTGTGCTTCAGGACAAATGGGAGTATGTCGATGGATCCATACCTAGACCATTGGCCGATCCAGCCACCAGTAGCTCTACTCCATCTGTTGTCACAGCACCAGCAACGGGATCTACATCAGGATCTACATCTACACAAACAGTTTCCGCACCAGTAGCAGATCCTGCCATTGCACGAGCTCAAGCAGAATGGGATAAGAAAGACAAGTATGCCTATCACCTGATCAAGCAGAATGTGCAAGATGTCATGCTAGGACAGCTCAACACAGTCAAGACATCAAAAGAAGCATGGGATATGTTCGCAGCTCTCTACGAGTCCAAGAACACATCCAGGATTCTCACCCTGAGAAACCAGATCAACCCGAGTTTCCGCAACAGCAGTGAAACCGGTCATGCTTATGTACTCCGCATCAAAGACTACAACAATCAACTTGCAGCAGCAGGAGAGACTATGAATCCCACAGAAATGGTTCAAGTCATCCTGAATGGACTAGGAGAAGGATATGAGAATCTAGTCCAGAGTATTGCCATCCAACGGCAAATTCCAACACTGGAAGAACTTCAGTCAGTTCTACTTGGTGAAGAACTCAGGACTCAGGCCATTCAAGCACGTAAAGGTCATTCTAATGATCAGGCATTCACAGCTTCAGACAAAAGCAGAGGCAAAGGTAGAAACAGAGGTAGATCATATCAGAAAAGTGGTCATCATCAACAAAATCAAAGTCAGAATCATCATCAGCATCAGCAGCATCCTCAGCAACATCAAAATCAGCAAAGAGGAAATCATTCCAACCGAGGAAGATTCCAAGGACGAGGGAATGCATCCACCAATGTGTCAAACATTCAATGCAACTATTGTCACAAGTTTGGACACTATGAAAGAGATTGCCGCAAGAAGCAGTATGACCAAGGCGGTCAATCCAACAGTAATCGCCAACAGTAATCGAGGGAATTCCTGAGGAAGAGGAAATCATCGTGGTGGACATTCTAGTCACAGTCATTTTGCAAATGAACATGGGAATATGTTTCTTGCAAGTGAGGAATTGCATCAGACTGATACAATGCACCTAGACACTGATTTCAATCCCAAAGAGGATTTCAGCTATCAAGTCGACCAAGTGGAACAGGATCCTTGGTACATCGACAGCGGTGCATCATCTCATATGACAAATCATCAGGAATGGTTCACAGAAATGAAGCCATTAGAAGGTCAAAAGAATGTCATCTACACAGCAGACAATACACCAAATCCGGTTCAAGGGACAGGTGTTATCCCTATGAACAATTTCACTGGTACAAAAGGATTAGTCAAAGATGTGCTCTATGTTCCGAAGCTCAGCAAGAACCTTTTGTCAGTAGGTCAAATGACGGAACACAACTACAAAGTCATCTTCAACGGTGATGAATGCACTATCAGAGACAAATCCAAAAGAGGTCAACTAGTAGCAAAAGGTGTCAAGGAAGGACGCTTATACAGGATGCTAACTACAGTACCAGATAAGCATGCCATGTCAGCTCAAATGCAACAGATGCCACTATCCGCAAAATGGCACAAGAGATATGGTCATGTCAACTTCAAGTACTTGTTAGATCTCCGGAATCAAAATATGGCAATTGGGATTCCGAAGCTACAGTTTCTTGGAAAGGTTTGTGAAGCATGCTGCTTCGGCAAACAAAAGCGAACCAACTTTGTCAGAAGTACCTCTCGTGCACGAGGTATTCTTGATTTGATTCATACAGATGTATGGGGTTATGCCCAGACCCGCAGCATCAATGGTTCACTTTATTACTTGACCTTCATCGACGACTACAGCAGATATTGTTGGGTCTACTTTCTGAAAGAGAAATCTGAAGTGTTTGCCAGATTTCAAGAATTCAAAGCCATGGTAGAAAACCAAACAGGCAGAAAGATCAAGGTCATAAGATCAGACAGAGGAGGTGAATACATGTCTTCAGCCTTCATCAATTTTTGCAAAACTCACGGTATTCGAAGACAATTCACATGTGCAGATACTCCTCAACAAAATGCAATAGCTGAAAGGAAGAATGGGACTTTAGCAGACAGTGCTAGAGCAATGCTTAGTGAAAAGCATCTTCCGAATCAGTCTTGGGCAGAAGCAATAGCTACAGCTAACTACTTGCTTAATCGGCTTCCTACCGAACCAATACAAGGTATGACTCCTTATGAAGCATTCACTGGACACAAGCCACGCATTGGGCATCTCCGCATATTTGGTTGCATAGCATATGCCCACATACATGATGATCATCGCAGGAAATTGGATGCGAAGTCACGCAAATGCATCATGGTTGGCTACAGTGAAGAAAGCAAAGCATACAAATTGTATGATCCCATCAACCGCAAAGTCATTATCTCCAGAGATGTAATCTTCGATGAGGAATCAGAATGGAAAACCTCACCTACACAGGAGATAGAAGCATCGACTTCACAGTCACCTACATAATAGGTTGATGAAGAAGAGCAAGAATTGCCAGCAACACCCCAATCAGCGCCACAGCAGCTCAGACGGTCTACTAGGGAAAGCAGACCACCAGCCAGATTGACATATGCTCAGAAAGGCAAAGCAATTCAGGTGGAAACCACCAACTATGCTCTTATGACTACCATCATGGCTACAGAAGAGCCAGTGTACTTCGAAGACGCAGTAGATAAGCCAGAATGGCAAACTGCTATGAATGAAGAAATGGATGCTTTGTATAAAAATAACACTTGGGAATTATGCGACCTTCCACCAGGAAAGAAGGCCATAGCCAACAAATGGGTATACAAAGTGAAGTACAATCCAGATGGCAGTATTCAGAGATACAAAGCCAGATTAGTTGCAAAAGGATTTGCACAACAATATGGCCAAGATTATGATGAGACTTATGCTCCAGTAGCAAAGATGGATTCCATACGGTTCTTGATATCACTAGCGACACTCAGTAAATGGAATGTGTATCAGCTCGATGTCAAGAATGCATTTCTCAATGGTTATCTAGACGAGGAAGTCTACATGCAACAACCAGCAGGTTATGTTGAACCAGGAAAAGAGAACAAGGTTTGCCATCTCAAGAAAAGTCTCTACGGCTTAAAGCAAGCACCCAGAAGTTGGTACAGCAGAATTGACAAGTATTTTGCTAATCAGGGATACATGAAGTCCAATGCAGATCATACTCTCTGCTACAAAGTTCAAGGGGAAGATATTACTATTGCACTTTTGTACGTAGATGATCTCATTGTGACCGGAAGCAAGGATAGCTTCATCAGAAAACTAAAACAAGACTTATCTGCAGAGTTCGACATGAAAGATCTTGGACTTATGCACTATTGTCTTGGAATTGAGTTCTGGAGAGATTCGGATAGCACATTCATGAGTCAGCTCAAATATGTTGACAGTCTCCTGAAGAAGTTTCGTATGGTAGATTGCAAGATTGCAGCCACTCCCATGGAACAGAGTTTGAAACTTACTAAAGATTCAGAAAAGCCTACAGTCAATGACAGATACTATAGGCAACTCATTGGATCTCTTATATATCTGACAATCACACGGCCATATATTTGTTATGCAGTAAGCTCACTAGCACAGTTTATGGCAAATCCAAAATAGTCTCACTGGAATGCAGCCAAAAGAGTCTTGAGATACATCAGAGGTACAAGACAATTTGGGATAGAATACAGAGGAAGTCATCCACGGTTGCATGGATACTGTGATAGTGACTATGCTGGAGATCATGAGACCAGGAGATCGACACAGGGATATGCATTTTTCCTTGGTCAAGGTGCTATATCATGGTTGTCAAACAAACAGCCAACTGTTTCTTTGTCTTCGACTGAAGCGGAATATAGAGCACTCACTACAGGTGCATGTGAAGCTATATGGCTCAGAAGACTATTGTCAGAAACAGATTACTTTGATGAGTCAAAGCCAACAACAATATACTGTGATAATCAATCGGCTCAAGCATCGGCTCAAGCATTGGCCAAAAATCCAGTATATCACTCCAGAACAAAGCATATTGATGTCAGAGAGCACTTCATCAGAGAAAGAGTGTTACTTGGTGACATCACACTGCAGCATTGTGATAGCAAAGAAAATGTTGCAGACATCTTTACCAAACCACTCGGTAAAGAGCTATTCGAGAAACACCGACTAGCTCTTGGTTTGATGCAGAGGAAGGACATTCCCATTAAAGGGGTGTGATGGAATGTAATGCTCAGTCCTTCTTCGATTCCCCAGAATCATCATCTTGAGGGAAGGCCTACTTCATGATGTTGATCTTGAGGGAAGGTGTTGAGAGTTCACGCTCAACATCATGTGATCATGTGTGCATAGCACCATCACGTGATCATATGTGCATAGCACTAACCTTATAGAGTGCTATAAAGGAAAGGGTTAGATCCCCTAACCCTAACCCTAAAAGGGTTTGTATATATTCTATTTTTTCAACTAATTCTAGTGTACAGTTAGTCATTTGTGGTGTGCTCTCTAGCTGTGCCCTCTCTCCTCATCTCCACTCTTCTCCTCTCCCCTCTTCATATTTTGTCAATAAGTTGTGTTTTTTGCAGTGACATGAAAATTTTTTTGCAGTGTTCTGTAATTGAGTGTGATGCTCTTTCATAGATTGTCATAGAAAAGCTTGACAAGCATAACTTCCCAGCATGGAAGTTTAGAATGATGAATTTCCTTAAGCGAAAAGGCTATTGGGAGTTCATTACTGGAGTTGAAAAAGAATTAGTTATTCCTAATGTTCCCAATCAACAAGAGTTGCAAGTATTTCAGATTCTATGATTGTGCATATTCAGGATGCAAGCACACCAAAGGAGGCGTGGGATACTTTGACAAAAATGTATAGCACAAATACGCAAGCTAGGAAAATGTAGCTCAAGTAGGAGTTGCATAATGTGCAGAGAGAAAATATAAGCATTAATGACTACCACATGAAGGTGAAGAAGATTGCAGATGCACTTGCTTCTATTGGGTCTCTAGTGGAAGATGATGATTTAGTTTCTGTGACCTTGAATGGTCTAGAAAGGATTATGCATAGTTCCAGACATCCATTGCTGTCCGTGAGAATTAACCTGATTTTGAGGAGTTGATTGCTCTTCTAATTTCTGAAGAGCAAACAAATGGTGGTGCATCTTCTTTAGGAGGAACTTCAAAAGAAGCTGTCTTCTACTCAAATGCTGGAAGAGGTAGAGCAGGGCCATCTAGAGGCCATGGCAAAAATCAGAATATGCAGCAAATTCAAGAAAACCGGTCCTATGGAGGAGGACATGGTAACCTTAGAGGAAGGGGGAGCCAAAGAGGTCGTGGTGGATGGCAGCGAGGCCAAAATGCAAACAGCAATGTTGAATGCTACTACTATGGTGAAATGGGTCATATGGCTAAAGACCTTCTACAAAAAGTAGAATGAATGGAAAATTGCAGCAAGGCAATTACGCATCCTCTAGTAGATAGGGTGATGATAGAAATTAGCATTTGTTTATGGTGCAACACACGACCAATTCTGTGACAAGTGCAGAAGAAAGAAATGATGTATGGTATGTTGACTCAGGTGCGTCAAACCACATGATAGGTCATGCAGAATGGATGCAGGATGCAAGGAAAATGGAAAAACCAGGATTTGTAGAGACTGGTGATGATACTGCACATCCTATTGTGCAGATTGGTAAAATTTCTTTGTCTATGCAGGATGGGAGAAAGAAATATTTGTCTGATGTATTTCATGTTGCAAATATCACCAAGAACTTGGTTTCTATTGGTTAAATGGTTGAGCAGGGCTTGCAGATTAGATTTAATCCTCATAAATGCTTTGTTGAGGATATGAAAAATAAGGGTCACTTGATAGCAAAAGGGAAGAAGAAGGGCAGGATGTTTATGTTGGATGCGGACATGCAAAGGGAAGAAGAAGGGCAGGATGTTTATGTTGGATGCGGACATGCCTGAATTGAGTACAGCAATGTTTGCACATGGGACCGGTGTGGTTGCAAATATTGATATCTAGCATAAACGCATTGGTCATGTTAATGTACAGCGACTTAAATTAATGGAGGCCTAAAATATTATTGGAGGATTGCCTAAGTTCAAGGTTGCAAAAATGCATAAGGTATGTGAAGCCTGTCAATTTGGAAAACAGGCAAGGAAACCATTTCCTAGACATGTTCAAGAGAGTAAGAGGCCATTGGAATTAATCCAGTCTTATGTGTGGGCTACTAAAGCTGCATCTATTGGAGGCTGTGATTATTTTGTCACTTTTATGGATGACTATAGCAGAAAAGTTTGGGTGTATTTTATGAAAAAGAAAAGTGAAATGTTTGGCATTTCAAAGCTTTTAAAGCTATGGTTGAGAAAGAAACAGGCCTGCAAATAAAATGCCTAAGGTCAGATGGAGGGGGAGAGTACCTCTCAAATGAGTTGGCAAGGTTCCTGTAGGAGCATGGCATAAAGCAACAATATTCATGCAGTCATACCCCACAGCAAAATGGACTTGTGGGAAAAAAAAATAGGCATATTAGAGAGGTATCTCATGCCGTGCTCAACAAAAAAGAGCTGCTAGATTATTATTGGGTTGAAGTAGTTGGTACAACAGTCTACATAATGAACAGGAGTCCCACTACAGCAATACATGGCATGATGCAAGAGGAGAGGTATACTGGTAGGAAAATAGATATTTCTCATTTGAAAGTTTTTGGTTGCATTGCCTGTCTTCATGTGCCAGATGAGTTGAGATCCAAGTTGGATCCAAATAGATGAGTTGAGATCCAAGTTGGATCCAAAAGCTGAGAAGTGCATCTTTATTGGTTATTCTTGCTAGATATCAATGCTCCACTCTCGTGTAACTACGTGGGAACCAGATAACTCTATTTGTAAGCCCTCCATATGAGGAGAAGGCATTTGAGTAGCTCAGTTATCTGGTAGGTCCTGGTTTGGACACCAGATGCAGGCCATGTGTGGCCTGATGGCTGGACGGCTTTAGATAGAGTTGGCACACTGCCAACTAGGCTACATGCAAGTGTGGGAAGGCATCCCATGACTGACTGCATTGAGGGTAGAGAGAGCATTTCTTGGGGTAGCCCACTCTCAGGTTGCAGGGCCCGTTTAGAGCCGTAAATGATCCCGAATGGCACCATAGTTCCATCATGTGGTTGGTGGCCTACCGACCCCCAGTCAGCTGTTTTGGGCGAACTGGCGGTCACCCAATTGGGCCTAACCGACTACAAGTGGTGGCTACATAAGAGCAAGCCTGTGAAGCCCATTTCATCACTAGCTACAGCAACCTTGATTCCTTAGCATCCAGCCTCCATCCTCTACTATTTCCAGCATGCCATCGAAGCTTCTCACACAGGAGTGCATGGCTGGGAGGCAGCGCCATCTATTGTATCGGTTTTACACTAATCAAATTTTTGATTCTCCATACTATCTGCTTTTCTCTGTTGCATACGAGATCATGTTATCTGTTGAGCACAGATGTTGTATTATTTTCTTATATGGTATTGATCAGAGCTTGGGCTCTAGCAAGAAGATTTGGAAGTGTTTTTCTATTTGTGAGTAGATTGTGAGAGATGGCCCAGCCCGCAAGACTGTGAATCCCACCATTCGACGAAAGCGGAAAGTTGGATAGCACTAACTATCCACTCTGGAAGTTCAAGATGCATACCATCCTAAGCACATACGAGCTTTGGGATACTACTATTGGGGTGGACATGAAGCCAGTTGCGAGATCGGATCCACCAGTCAATGCAGGACAATAGGTGGTACCAACTATGGATGAGATTCTTGCATGGACAAGAAGAAATGCAGATGCGCTGTGCTTGCAGATTCAGAATCTAGAGACTCAACTTGCGAATGAGAAACTGTCTAAGTCTAAAGCGACAGAGAAGTTCATCACCAAGGTTAAGAATCTACACCATCAGACGACTGCAATTGACATCACCATCACCAGCAAGAATCTAGCACAAAGGTGCATATAGATGCTCCCACCAAAGTACACGGTCTTGTTACAGCATTGAATGTGCATAACAAAAATCCACCCCTCAAATTTGAGGATTTCAGCACAATGTTTCTGGAGGAGGAGATGCGTCAAAAGACGAGGAATGTCCTTTAGAAATTCTCACTAATGGAGGAATCTCATTTAAAAATGAACTAATTGAAGATGTGGTGCATAAGCTAAAGATTAATCATAGCATGTCCATGCCATACTATCCCCAATGTAATGGCTTACTGAGAAAACAAATGGATTGTTGTGCAATTCAATGGGAAAGCTTGTAGACACCAAGAAAAGGCATTGGGATAGGCACTTGGTAGAAGTTTTATGGGCTGACAAAGCCACACACAAGCTAGCTATTGGGTTTACACCATTCCAACTAGTGTATGGAATAGAAGCCATTTTGCCCATTGAATGTGGATATACATAGTCTTCGCACTGCTGTTGCAAGAAAAGAAGGACAGGAGGATGCCTATGCTCAATGCTTGGTACAGCTAGAAGCCTTGGATGAATGCAGATTATAGGCCTTACAAAACTTGGAAGCTTCTCAAAAAAGGAACAAGGCCCGTTTTGACACCAAATTACCCAAGAAGAAAGATATTGTAGAAGGAGATTTGGTCATGAGACTTGATAGCCATCTAGACAAGTGGCTAGACAAAATGTTTATTGGCTGATGGGAGGGACCATATCGAGTCAAAAAGAAGTTCATGAATGGAACCTATCAGCTTGAGGATATTAATGGCATGGTGATACCCGGACACACTAATGAGTATCGCCTTAACTTTTTCTATGCTTGACCACATTGAGGGCCAGCAAACCCTCTCTATCACTAGAGAGGATCTATTGGGGGGGGAGATGTGATGCCAAAAATTGATATTTTTTACTCGGCATTGGTATTGTTTTCTTCTATGTTTGATAAGGGTTTGAGTATCGAGTGTAGCCTAGCTGCGGCTCTTACTTATTTCTATTTTCTAAGATATTGTATGGGATTGAGAGGATGAATGGAATGGATCATTGTAAATACCATAGGTATGAATTATAAATACCTTGGTATGGGGTGAGGGTTATTTGTGTATGGGATATTATCGGGTTTTTAGAAAATAGGAAGAGTGAGTCATGTAAAGAGGTGGGCTCATGTCCATGTGTTCCAATAATATAAGAGAGGCCACATGCCAAGCGTGTGGAAGGCATGTGGAGAAGTGTGGAGTCAAGAGGAATCCTTCTAAAATGCCCATGTGGAATAAGGAGGATGTGGACATATGGAAAACACAAGGTCCCTATGGGCTCCATGTGGGGAGACTCTTGACTTTCTCAATCTTTTAAGAGTCCTGAGCATCTTTGGATGGGACACATGGCAAGAGTAGCCAAAAAGGACATGGATGGTGACATACGAGCTTATGTGATTGATGGGGAAAGGAATCTACAGGCAGCAATTGTAAATGGGTGAAGGAGGGTGATAAAATCTCTATAAAATGAGCCCTCCTCTCCCTTGTTCATCATCTCTTCCACCATTAGGCCTCATGTTTCTGTAGCTCTAGTCTGCTCAAGCCTCTTCCATGAGCCTTCTCTCCCTCTTGTAGATATTCTCTTATGTAGACTCTTGAGTCCATCTCTCTCTAGTTCATTCTCTCTCTATGAGTAGTCTTGGAGCTTTCACTCCCTCTTATATTATGAAACCTCTTCTTCTCCCTTGTCTTTGTAGTATTTTAAGTTGCATTGGAGTGGAGCCTCACTCTATTGACAATGAAGCTCACTTCGTGTTCTTTCTCTTGAGTCTTTCTTCCCTTTTCTTTCTTTCAAAGCCTTAAAAGTTCTTTCTATTCGACCGCTCATTGAACACACATCGTCCATCTATTTCTTGAGCCACCGAGGGAGCTACTTACTCTCTTCTAGGCAAAATCTATGAGTGGTGGATAGTTGATGAAGGTGGAGTCTTGATGGAGCATCTTGCTCAGGCGAAATTAGCATGGGTGAGGGCAGTTTTTATGATAGTTTGACCCCTTGTTAGTGTTTTGCTCACAACTTTCTACTTGGTAGTCTAAATTTAATGAAACTTATATCAGCACATGTTTCAATGTGATTATACCTTAAATTAGATACTATTGTAGAAAGTTATGAGTCTCTGTGTCTAACAGTAGGTTTTCATGATAGTTTTTAACCCCCTCGAGTAAACCAACCATAACTTTCTAGCCGCTTCTTGGTTTCTTATGAAACATATATCAACACAAAGGACCATCTCAAGGCGCATCTCTATATGTGTTTGAATCTTTGATATCATGTCTCTATTGAAAGTTATAGGCCTTTGTGTCTAATAACAATTGTAGAGTGTTTTGAGCTAATTGTAATGGTATCTATGAAGGAGATGCAATGTTTCCTCAGAGCCTACCCATCCGACCCAATCAGCCCCTTCCAACTCCTTGATATATATCAGTTCATGTCATGTTGAGCCGCAAGATCTTCTTTCAACAACGTATCACTCTTCTCTTTGGCGCAGACTGGCTTGCTGAGATTATGGCCTTTGTTGATCCTTTCCTTCTCCTTATGCTTGAGTACAACATCACTTGGGATGTTACCATATTCATTCTCATCTAAGGGAGGAAAATATGGTGTGGTATCTTGTCATAAAAGCTTCTTTTTAATGTCCCTTTTTCAATGATAAATATCTTTGTCACTTAGTTCAAAAGCAGTAGGAAGTGAAGAGGTGCGTGAAGTTTATTACCCCCAACTTCATGTCACAGCATCCTCATCCCAACATGATCTCACTCTGACTTTGGTCTTTTGGTTTACAATTGGGAGATAGACAATGACTATGCATGGGAATACTCTCAGATCCACCAAGGTAAAACATAAGATTAACAATCATTTAAGGATGGACTATCCATGGCAGAGAACCATTATTGACCACACACACACACAAACATTCTAAGTTAAAGATGTGGGGAAATTGTTGAGATATCGAGCTCCACTCGTGATATGCCAGGGTGACCGTTGTGTATTTATGTCACCGACTTGTTAGCTGCAGATGCGGTTGGTACACTGCCCACGAATAATAGCTATCCTTATCTACTCTAGTTGGTGGCTCAGTTAGTATGCCACCTTAGTTATCCTTATCTACTCTAGTTGGTGGCTCAGTTAGTATGCCACCTTAGTTAGTTGAGTTTGGTTTGAGATCCACATATAGGGTTCTTCTATTTCTTTGTACTTGAGTTCTTTTGGCTTTCATAACTAAGAAGAGGGAAACTGTTTTCAGCCTCCACCTGTGTGTGTATTCCCCCATTGTGTATGTGAGAAAGCCGCAAGTGAGACTCCTTCCCTCTCTCCCACTATCTTCACATGGTATCAGAGCCTTGTTTGTGGTAAGGAGCTCAAGAAAGCAAACCAAGTTCGTGGTGTCCTGGTAAGAGGACTAGTGTTGCTTTCCTATTTCGAGTTTGGGAGCAAATCTCTGCAGGCAGCACAGCCAGAAGTGCAAGAGTGCACTGTCTCAGATTGAGACGCCCTTCGCAATGTGGTGAGAGGGCAGTATTATGCTGCGGGTCGGGGCAAAGCCCTAGGTGACTTTATTTTTCTGATTCGAGGCCATTTTAGGGCCCGTTTTGAAGGCGGAAGTTCTTCGCAGGCACTCAGAAAAAGGCCCTATTTTTGTTGTGCGACCACTGCTCGGCTGGTCAGTGAAAAGTTGCCACAGAAATTGCATCATATGCCTGTGTGTAGAGATATTGGAAGTTGCAGAATCATGCTTGTTGCCTGTTGATGCAAAATCATCACTAGGAAGTGATTGTGTGGTCAAATACCACTTTTGTCAGCTTTGCAGATCTACCCCTGTGAGGCAAAAGCTGTGTTTTTTGCAGTGACAGAATATTTTGCAGTGTTTTGTAATGGTGTCTGATTCTCTTTCATAGATTGTCACAGAAAAGCTTGACAAGAACAACTTCCAAGCATGGAAGTTTAGAATGACAAATTTCCTTATGGGAAAAGGCTATTGGGAGTTCATTATAGGAAATGAAGAAGAACCAGTTCTTCCTAATGTTCCCAATCAACAGAAAATGCAGGCATTTAAAGGATGGCATGAGAGAGCCAGAAAAGTTATGTATTGGCTGTCTATTAGTATTTCGGATTCTATGATTGTGCATATTTAGGATGCAAGTATGCCAAAGGAGGCATGAGATACTTTGGCAAAAATGTACAGCACAAATACACAAGCCAGGAAAATGCAGCTCAAACAGGAGTTGCACAATGTGCAAAGAGAAAATTTGAGCATAAATGACTACCACATGAAGGTGAAGAAAATTGCAGATGCACTTGCTTCCATTGGGTCACCAGTGGAAGATGATGATCTAGTTTCTGTGACCTTGAATGGTCTAGGAAAGGATTATGCACAGTTCCAGACATCCATTGTCGTCCGTGAAAAATTTCCTGATTTTGAAGAGTTGTTTGCTCTTCTAATTTTTGAAGAGCAGAGAAATGGGGGTGCATCTTCTTCACGAGGAACTTCAAAAGAAACTGTCTTCTAGTCAAATGCTGAAAGAGGTGGAGGTAGAGGTAGAAGAGGCCGATCTGCAGGCCGTGGTAGAAATCAGAATATGCTGCAAACTCAAGAAAACCAGTCCTATGGAGGAGGACGTGGTAACTCTAGAGGCAGGGGGAGCCAAAGAGGCCGTGGTGGATGGCAGAGAGGCCAAAAATGCAAACAGCAATGTTGAATGCTACTGCTATGGTAAAATGGGACATACGGCTAAAGACTGCTACAAAAAGCAGAATGACATTATGAATGGAAAATTATAGCAAGGCAATTATGCATCTTCTAGTAGACAGGGGGATGACAGAAATGAGCATCTATTTATGGTGCAGCATACGACCAATTCTGTGACAAGTGCAGAAGAACGAAATGATGTGTGGTATGTTGACTCAGGTGCATCAAACCACATGATAGGTCATGCAGAATGGATGCAGGATGTAAGGAAAATGGAAAAACTAGGATTTGTGGAGACTGGTGATGATACTGCACATCCTATTGTGCAGATTGGTAAAATTCCTTTGTCTATGCAGGATGGGAAAAAGAAATACTTGTCTGATGTATTTCATGTCCCGAACATCACCAAGAACCTGGTTTCTATTGGTCAAATGGTTGAGCAAGGCTTGCAGGTCAGATTTAATCCTCATCGATGCTTTGTTGAGGATATGAAAAATAACGGTCGCTTGATAGCAAAAGGAAAGAAGAAGGGCAGGATGTTTACGTTGGACGCGGACATGCCTGAATTGAGTGCAGCAATGTTTGCACATGGGATCGGTGTAGTTGCAGATATTGATATCTGGCATAAACGCATTGGTCATGTTAATATACAGCGACTTAAATCAATGCAAGCCCAAAATATTGTTGCAGAATTGCCTAAATTCAAGGTTGCAAAAATGCATAAGGTTTGTGAAGCCTGTCAATTTGGAAAATAGGCAAGGAGACCATTTCCTAGGCATGTTCAAGAGAGTAAGAAGCCATTGGGAATTAATCCACTCTAATGTGTGGACTACTAAAGCTGCATCTATTGGAAGCTATCATTATTTTGTCACTTTTATTGATGACTATAGCAGAAAAGTTTGGGTGTATTTTATGAAAAAGAAAAGTGAAGTGTTTGGGCACTTCAAAGCTTTTAAAGCTATAGTTGAAAAAGAAACAGGCCTGCAAATAAAATGCCTAAGGTCAGATGGAGGGGGAGAGTACCTCTCAAATGAGTTTGCAAGGTTCCTGTAGGAGCATGGGATAAAGCAGCAATATTCATGCAGTCATACCCCACAGCAAAATGGACTTGCAAAAAGGAAAAATAGGCATATTGGAGAGGTATCTCGGGCCATGCTAAATGAAAAAGATCTACCAGATTATTATTGGGCTGAAGCAGTTGCTATAGTAGTTTACATAATGAATAGGACTCCCACTGCAGCAATACATGGCATGACGCCAGAGGAGATGTACACTGGTAGGAAACCAGACATTTCTCATTTGAAAATTTTTGGGTGCATTGCCTATGTTCATGTGCCAGATGAGTTGAGGTCCAAGTTGGATCCAAAAGCTGAGAAGTGCGTTTTTATTGGTTATTCTCTGCAGCAGAAAGGGATAGATGCTATAACCCTTCTACTCGTAAGTTTACAGTGAGCACAGATGTTGTTTTTTATGAGATGAGTAGCTGGTATAAACCAGTAAATGTGATGATTGATGTAGATGCACAAAATGGTAATGCTGCACAGAATTCAATGTAGCAGTCACAAAATATCAGTGGACCTACAGTGTCCTCTAGCAGTGGTTCACATACTTCACCATGGACAGGCAGATTGAGATCAGGAGAATCTCCTCAAAGCAATGCAGATAGTGGTACACAGGTATCACGAAAAGGAAAAGAGAAGGTAGATCATCCCATGTTTGATGTGAATGCAGGTCACTCTTATGTGAATGGTGAATCCAGTGGCTCAGAACAGAGCATTGATGATGAGTTGGGCATTCCTTCTGTTGTTACACCTAGAGTAAGGAAGACCAGGGATGTTTTGAGAGCACCTAGAAGTGAGCCTATTTTGCACAAGTCTACCAGAGCTAGGTATCATGTGGATAGGCTGAAATATGATGGATTTACAGCCATTCACTATGCCTATATGGTCAAAGTGATACAGGAACCAAAACCCACTTCTTTTGAGCAAGCCATGGGAAATGAAAAATGGGAGAAAGCCATGGATGAAGAAATGGATGCCTTGGAAGCAAATGCTACATGGGAATTGGTGCCTTTCCCTAAAGACAAGAATGCAATTGGTTGTAAGTGGGTTTATAAGATCAAGCACAATGCAGATGGTTCTGTGAATAGATACAAGGCAAGATTAGTTGTCAAGGGGTATGCACAGACATATGGCATTGATTATGAAGAAACATTCAGTCCGGTTGCAAGGATGGCAACTGTAAGAGCAGTCATTGCTATGGCTGCATCAAAGGGATGGTCTTTACATTAGATGGATGTAAAGAATGCCTTCTTGCATGGTGATTTGCAAGAAGAGGTCTTTATGGAGCAGCCAGCAGGTTATGTTCATGCTATTCATCCAGAGTTTGTTTGCAGGTTGAAGAAAGCCTTGTATGGCTTGAAGCAAGCACCTAGAGCATGGTCTGACAAGATAGGACAGTATCTTGTCACTATTGGCTTTCAGATTTCCAAGGCAGATTTCTCATTCTATGTGAGAAAAACAGGGAAAGGGATTATGCTGCTTGTCATTTATGTTGATGATTTGATCATCATAGGTGATAGTGATGAAGATATCCTTCATGTGAAAATGCTATTGAAGCAAAAGTTTGAGATGAAGGATTTGGGAGAGCTGCGTTATTTCTTGGGCATTGAGGTGATTAGATCACCAAGTGGGATACAGCTCTTGCAGAGGCAGTATGGATTGGACATGCTGTCCAAATATGGGATGACAGGCTTTAAGCCTATTTCAATTCCTTTGGAGCAGAATGTGAAGCTAAGCTCAGATGCAGGTGAGCTTCTGGAAGACCCTACTATGTACAAACACATAGTAGGAAGTATTATTTATATGACTATTTCGAGGCCAGATTTAAGCTATGCTATTGGATTGGTAAGTCAATTTATGTAGGCTCCAAGGAAACTGCATTTGGATGCGGCTAGATGCATACTCAGGTATGTGAAGTCCACATTGCAGTATGGACTATTTTATGAGGATGGGGTTCAGATACAGTTGCTAGTTGGTGGTTTCCACCTGAATTGCTTTGCCTTTCTGAGCATATGTCAATCTTGTTGGTGGTCTGCTTTCCCTAGTAGACCACCGTCTGAGCTGCTGTGGCTCTGCTTGAGGTGTTTCTGGCAATTCTTGCTCTTCTTCATCAACCTGTTCTATAGATGACTTTGAAGCCGATGCTTCTACCTCATGTGTAGGTTAGATTTTCCATTCTGATTCCTCATCAAAGATTACATCTTTGGAGATAATGACCTTGCGGTTAATGGGATCATACAATTTGTATGCTTTGCTTTCTTCATTGTACCCAACCATGATGCATTTGCATGACTTCACATCCAATTTCCTACGATGATCATCATGTATGTGGGCATATGATATGCAACCAAATATGCGGAGATGCCCAATGTGTGGCTTGTGTCCAGTGAATGCTTTATAAGGAGTCATACCCTGCCTCTACCTTGTATCGGTTCGGTAGGAAGCCGATTAAGCAAATAGTTTGCAGTGGCTATTACTTCTGCCCAATACTGATTCGAAAGATGTTTTTTACTAAGCATTGCTCTAGCACTATCTGCTAAAGTCCCATTCTTCCTTTCAGCTCTTGCATTTTGCTGAGGAGTATCTGCACATGTAAATTGTCTTCAAATGCCATGATTTTTGCAAAAGTTCATGAATGTTGAAGACATGTATGGTAGACAAGGAGCTAGAAAAGATGCAAAAGGATCTTGAAGATCAAAGAGCAGAAAAGGAGGGTCATTACAAATGGCTCTGCAACATGCAAAATGCATTGAACATTGAAAAAGACTAGATGCTGGAGGAGCTGAAAAGGGAGAATGCAGAAAATAGAAAGGTGATGCAAGAACTGCGAGAGAGCTTCAAGGCCAAGAAGGATGGGATAGAGAGCAGCCGAGGTGGAAAGACAACGAGGAAGCTCCCTAGACTAGGAAGGATGCAGAGAGCAGCTACGATGGAGCAATTTGTAGTAGCCACAGTGAGGGTTTTTTTTTCAAAACACTGTTGGAAGTCCAAAGAGTAAGCTACAAGACCCATGCAAGAAGATCATGATAGATGTGTGCACGAGTGTGTCGTGGATTTTAATAGTTATGAAAAGCAGTCCGTCGTCCTGAGAGATTGCTAAAGTAGAGTGAAAGTCTGGGAAACAGCTGCCCCATGAAGATGTTTTTTAGATATTTACGTAGCTTCAGTAGATGCTGAGGGAGTCAGATGAAGCTATTGCACAAAGTGAGCAAAAAGTGGAGGAGATGAAGCAGAAAATCTGTTAGATATCAATGCTCCACTCTCGTGTAACTACGTGGGAACCAGCTAACTCTACTTGTAAGCCCCCCATATGAGGAGAAGGCATTTGAGTAGCTCGGTTATCTGGTAGGTCCTAGTTTGGACACCAGATGGGGGCCATGTGTGGCCTGATGGTTGGACGACTTCAGATAGAGTTGGCACACTACCAACTAGGCTGCATGTAAGTGTAGGAAGGCATCCCTTGACTGACCGCACTAAGGGTAGACAGAGCATTTCCCGGGGCAGCCCACTCTTGGGTTGTGGGGCCCGTTTGGAGCCTCAGATGATCCTGGATGGCTGTGGGCCAAATGGAGAACCGTAGGTCAGTTGCTCTATTTTGCGCACTGGTTCTATCGTATGGTCGGTAGCCTATTTCGGGACCAACCCCCAGTTGACTGTTTTGGGCGGACTGGGTCGGCCACCCAATTGAGCCTAACCAACTACGGTTGGTGGCTATATAAGAGCAAGCCCGTGAAGCCCATTTCATCATTGGCTACAGCAACCTTGATTCCTTAGCATCTAGTCTCCATCTTCTACTTTCCTTCTACTATTTTCGGCATGCCATCGAAGCTTCTTTCACAGGAGCGCACGGTTGGGAGGCAGCACCATCTATTGTATCAGTTCTACAGTAATCAAATTTTTTATTCTCCATACTATCTTGTTTTTCTCATTTGTGTATGAGATCCTATTATCTGTTGAGCATAGATGTTATATTATTTTCTTACATGATATTAGAGCTTGGACTCTAGCAAGCAGATTTGGTAGTGTGTTTCTATTTGCGAGTAGATTGTGAGAGATGGCCCAGCCCGCAAGACTGCGAAACCTTAAATCGTGAAAAGGTAGGAAAGCGTGCAGAGAAGCTCATGCATAGTGCCACTTTTATCCCTCCTGCAATATTGAAGATTGTAAACAATGTGGGGTGGAACAATTGTGGATTTTGACATTTTCTAATTAATAGTGGTGCAATTAATTTTGATGTTTTGAATGGTTTTGTTTCATGTCAATGTCAAGTTTTTCCCAAAAAATTTATATTTCTTTTTCTTTTTTATATTTAGAACATTTGGGAATATATAGGTTATAAAGTTACTTTAGTTTCAAAGTTTCACTATCATAGCCATAGTTCTCCTAGCTACCAAACTACCATGGATTCTGCTAGGTCTACCTTCCACGATTTCATCTCTCGTACTCCATTAATTGATAGAGAGGAAGAGTTATTTCCAGTATTTGATAAGAGCATAGATGTCCTGGGCACCTACTTGGGAGCCCGAGATGATTTTGAAGACCTCATCAAGTACATGCAAGACTACATCATGAGTTTTGCATATCAACTTGATGAGTCTACAAAAGCATGGGTCCCAATTGATTATTTGAAGTACTTGTTCAATCAAGAACCCAGGTTCATGAAGCGTTTCGATCGCTTTCGAGCCCCAAGCTCACACCCCTAGGGTTTAGGGAGGTGGACACTGATGACCTAGCATGTGGAGTCATCGGAAACACAGGAAATAGGTTCCTATGTTGGGAAATCATCCTTATTTTCCTTCTCCAAGAGGGACAAATGGAAGAGGAGGCCTCGACCTCCAAGCCCTGACCCTGCCCTTGCCCTTTCCGATCCTCTTATTTTTATAGATGAGCCCAACATCTACAATGAAGAGCCATTAATGAAGAAGTTGAGGAGCGGGAAGCTGTATTCACCCTGGATGTGCTCTAGCGACCTCGTGAACCCCATTCTACTTCTCAAATTCCATCCACCTCGGGCACCACCTCTGTTGACCCTGCAACAATGATATGGTTTCTTGCTCCCCTTCACAAAATATGAAGAGTGGAGAGGAGAAGATTGGATATGAGGAGAGAGGGCACAGCTAGAGAGCACACCACAAATGACTAACTATACACTAGATTTAGTTAAAAAAATAGAATATATATAAACCCATTTAGGGTTAGGGTTAGGGGATCTAGCCATTTCCTTTATAGCACTCTATAAGGTTAGTGCTATGCACATATGATCATGTGATGGTGCTATGCACACATGATCACATGATGTTGAGCATGAACTCTCAACACCCTCCCTCAAGATCAACATCATGAAGTAGGCCTTCCCTCAAGATGATGATTCTGGGGAATCGAAGAAGGACTGAGCATTACATTCCATCACACCCCTTTAATGGGAATGTCTTTCCTCTGCGTCAAACCAAGAGCTAGTTGGTATTTCTGGAATAGCTCTTTACCAAGTGGTTTGGTAAAGATGTCTGCAACATTTTCTTTGCTATCACAATGCTGCAGTGTGATGTCACCAAGTAGCACTCTTTCTCTGATGAAGTGCTCTCTGACATGAATGTGCTTTGTCCTGGAGTGATATACTGAATTTTTGGCCAATGCTTGAGCCGATTGGTTATCACTATAGTATATTGTTGTTGGCTTAGACTCAGGCTTAGATTCATTAAAGTAATCTATTTCTAACAATAGTCTTCTGAGTCATATAGCCTCACATGCACCTATAGTGAGTGATCTATATTCTGATTCAGTTGAAGACAGAAATAGTTGGTTGTTTGTTTGACAACTATGATATAGGACCTTGACCAAGGAAAAATGCATATCCCTGTGTCGATCTCCTAGTCTCATGATCTGCGACATAGTGACTATCACAGTATCCATGTGACCGTGGATGACTTCCTCTATATTCTATCCCAAACTATCTTGTACCTCTAATGTATCTCAAGACTCTTTTGGCTGCATTCCAGTGAGGCTATATTGGATTTGCCATAAATTGTGCTAGTGAGCTTACTAAATAACAAATATCTAGCCGTTTGATTGTTAGATATATAGAAGGCCAAATATATCTTGTATGGTAGCTTCACTAGCGTAGTTCATGGGGCAAATCCCAAAGAAACTCTGCAGATAAATCTTGTTTCAGTTTTCTGATGAAGCTATCCTTGCTTCTTGTCACAATCAGATCATCTACGTACAAAAGTGCAATAGTAATGTCTTCCCCTTGAACTTTGTAGTAGAGAGTATGATCTGCATTGGACTTCATGTATCCCAAATCAGCAAAATACTTGTCGATTCTGGTGTACCAACTTCTGGGTGCTTGCTTTAAGCCGTAGAGACTTTTCTTGAGATGGCAAACCTTATTCTCCTTTCTTGGTTCAACATAACCTACTGGTTGTTGCATGTAGACTTCCTCGTCTAGGTAACCATTGAGAAATGCATTCTTGACATCAAGCTGATACACATTCCATCTACTAAGTGTCACTAGTGATATCAAGAACCGTATGGAATCCATCTTTGCTACTGAAGCATAAGTCTCATCATAGTCCTGACCATATTGTTGTGCAAATCCTTTTGCAACTAGTCTAGCTTTGTATCTCTAAATACTGCCATCTAGATTATACTTCATTTCGTATACCCATTTGTTTGCTATGGCCTTCTTTGCTAGTGGAAGGTCGCATAATTCCCAAGTATTATTCTTATACAAAGCATCCATTTCTTCATTCATAGTAGTTTGCCATTCCTGCTTGTCTACTGCATCTTCGAAGTACACTGGCTCTTCTGTAGCCATGATGGTAGTCATAAGAGCATAATTGGTGGTTTCTACTTGAATTTCTTAGACTTTCTGAGCATATGTCAAT
This sequence comes from Dipteris shenzhenensis, assembly GCF_047967505.1. Taxonomy (NCBI): domain Eukaryota; kingdom Viridiplantae; phylum Streptophyta; class Polypodiopsida; order Gleicheniales; family Dipteridaceae; genus Dipteris; species Dipteris shenzhenensis. The sequence goes on along the minus strand of NC_141613.1, from coordinate 14,089,555 downwards.
TTGGCTGGAGGTCTGCTTTCCCTAGTAGACCGTCTAAGCTATTGTGGCTCTACTTGGGGTGTTGGCAATTCTTGCTCTTCTTCATCAACTTGTTATGTAGATGATTGTGAAGTCAATGCTTCTATCTCCTATGTAGGTGAGGTTTTCCATTCTGATTCCTCATCAAAGATTACATCTCTAGAGATAATGACTTTGCAGTTGATGGGATCATACAATTTGTATGCTTTACTTCTTCACTATAGCCAACCATGATGCATTTGCATGACTTTGCATCTAATTTCCTGTGATAATCATCAGGTATGTGGGCATATACTATGCAACCAAATATGTGGAGATGCCCAATGTGTGGCTTGTGTCCAGTGAATGCTTGATAAGGAGTCATACTTTGTATCGGTTCGGTAGGAAGTCGATTAAGCAAGTAATTTGCTATAGCTATTGCTTTTGCCCAATACTGATTCAGAAGATGCTTTTCACTAAGCATTGTTGTAGCACTGTCTGCTAAAGTCCCATTCTTCCTTTCAGCTCTTGCATTTTGCTGAGGAGTATCTGCACATGTGAATTGTCTTCAAATGTCGTGATTTTTGCAAAAGTTTATGAATGCTGAAGACATGTATTCATCTCCTCTATCTGATCTCATGACCTTGAACTCTCTGCCTGTCTGGTTTTCTACCATGGCTTTGAATTCTTGAAATCTAGAAAACACTTCAAATTTCTCTTTCAAAAAGTAGACCCAACAATATCTGCTGTAGTTGTCGATGAAAGTCAAGTAGTAAAGTGAACCATTGATGCTGCGGGTCTGGGCATAACCCCATACATCTGTATGAATCAAATCAAGAATACCTCATGCACGAGAGGTACTTTTGACAAAGTTGGTTCGCTTTTGTTTGCCAAAGTAGCATGCTTCACAAACTTTTCCAAGAAACTATAGCTTCAGAATCCCAATTGCCATAATATTATTCTTGAGATCTAACAAGTACTTGAAGTTGACATGACCATATCTTTTGTGCCATTTTGTAGATAGTGGCATCCATTGCAGTTGAAGTGACATGTCATGCTTATCTGGTACTATCACTAGCATTCTGTATAAGCATCCTTCCTTGACACCTTTTGCTACTACTTGACATCTTTTGGATTTATCTCTGATAGTGCATTCATCATCATCGAAGATGACTTTGTAATTGTGTTCCGTCATTTGACCTACTGACAAAAGGTTTTTGCTGAGCTTCGGAACATAGAGCACATCTTTCACTAATCCTTTCATACCAGTGAAATTGTTTATAGGGATAACACCTTCCCTTGAACTAGATTCGGTGTATTGTCTGCTGTGTAGATGGCATTTTTCTGTCCTTCTAATAGCTTTATTTCTGTGAACCATTCCTAATGATTTGTCATGTGAGATGATGCACTGCTTTCGATGTACCAAGGATCCTGTTCCACTTGGTCAACTTGATAGCTGTAATCCTCTTTAGGATTAAAATCAATGTCTAGGTACATTGTATTAGTCTGATGCATTTTCTCGCTTGCAAGAAACATATTTCCATGTTTATTTGCAAAATGACTGTGACTAGAATGTCCACCACGATGATTTCCTCTGCCTTGGGAATTCCCTCAATTACTGCTGGATTGATCGCCTTGGTTGTACTGCTTCTTGTGGCAATCTCTTTCATAGTGTCCAAACGAATACATAAGCATGACCAGTTTCACTACTGTTGCGGAAACTCTGGTTGATCTAGTTTCTCAGTGTGAGAATCCTAGGTGTGTTCTTGGACTGATAGTGAGCTACAAACATATCCCATGCTTCTTTTGATGTCTTGACTGTGTTGAGCTGTCCTAGCATGACATCTTGCACATTTTGCTTGATCAGGTGATAGGCATACTTGTCTTTCTTATCCCATTCTTCAGGTAATGGCAAGATCTGCTACTAGTGTGGAAACTATTTATGTAGATGTAGATCCTGTTGTAGATCTCATCGTTGGTGCTGTGACAACAGATGGAGTAGAGCTACTTGTGGCTGGATCGGCCAATGGTCTAGGTGTAGACCCATCGACATACTCCCATTTGTCCTGAAGTACAAGAATGGTCTCCATTCTATATTTCCATGTATTGTGATTGGAGTTGTCTAACTTAGTAGATGCCTCCAGATTGACGTTGCTAGTCGTAGACATGGTGCAAGAAATGTACTCAAAAGTGTCATGAAAATATCTATATGAATCAACTGCAAATACACTGACTATGCCGAGTGAAATCTCTGTACCATCGGTGAAGATAGAACTACAATATATAAAATCTGATCTGTATTAAAAGGCTTGTGGCAATGATGCTGGGAATAGCCAAGAGGCTTTACAAGGCTAAAATGATGTGCATGATGCCGTGAGATAGTCGAACAGGCTTTACAATGGTGGCATGTGTGTGTGAAATCAAATGCTATCTGCCCACTAAAACAATCTGCAATGCTTTGTACTCTGAAGTCTGCTCACTGAACTAATGAACGTAAGGTTTCAGGTAATGTAATGATGTGAAACCGTATGTGAGCATATGGATTGACTCTGAGTAGGTACTAGTGGAGAATTTCGAGCATGGCTTAGATTGGCAACTTGGGGAAATTCAAAGCATCCCCTCAATGGCGATCTAGTCTACTCAGATCTAGATCTATATTAACCATCGATCGATGAAAGAACAACAAATAATTCCTTTTCTTTTGTTCTTTTTAAGTGCTGGGTCAGATGCGTCGATGTAGAGGCAAATGTGCATGAAGGAAGTGGTTTTGTTGGCGAGGCTAAAATGTGAGTGTAACTTGCACCGAAATGTGCACATGATGTGATGAGCACATAGAGCTCAAAAAAACGAGCGACTTTCCTTTTTGGACCGCCCTCAAATTCTTCTTGGATCAAGAGATACGACTTGATCTATGTGGAGGGGCAAAAGGAGTACAAATGGTGCTCAATGATGATGTGTCATTGTGAGTCACATGCAGTGATGTGTGGCACTGTGCCTAGCAAGAGGTGTGCCAGTGGAGCCTGTGCTGAGGTGGCAGGGGTGGTCACATGAAGTGACTATGGACAACTGTGTGTGCCTGCAGAGGTCAGTGCTGATTGGACAGTTGAGGTGGCACAAATGATGATGTCAGTAAGGTGACATGGCGATGATGCCATGGCACTAATGACATGGTAGATTGAGATAGCAGGGCTAACATGGCAAGTGCAGGAGGCTGCTAATGTGGCAAGCATGGCAGACTACTGACGTGGCAAGTGCAGGAGACTGCTGACATGACAAGTGCGGCTAATGTGGTAGATAAGGTTTGCCACGTGGTAGACTATGAATCAAACCTGTGTGTGGTGACACTGAGGGTAGAGTTGGTGATAAGGCCACATGTTAGAAGGAGGATAAAAGAAGAATCTTGTAGATTCTATTAGAATCTACTTTGATTCTGTTCAAGATGCAGATCAGTCGACTGTTGCAGCACTTGACACTGTTTGTTTCTGATGACTAAGAGCCATCGTAGTACTGTAGGGAGGTCGTGAAGATGCTTAATGCATGGGCAATCCCAGGCTATTGAGTCGCGTGCGTTGAAGGAGGTGGTTTCTTGCTGGAGCTACGCTGGAGCTCGTGCAGATGGCGTAGTGTAGATGGCATCTTGGAGAGCCATCTGTAGTAGAGGCCTAGCTTCTTTGCTTTAGGGAGCGATTGGTTGCAAGAGGTGAGTCGAGGCCTTAGGCTTGATGTGCAACCCGTGTGTTGCAGCGCTATTCATTGTGCGTGGGCTCTATTTGGAGCTTTACGAATGAGCCGAGTCTCTTTGATGGAGATGTAGCCTTTGCTACCTTGTAGATGTGAAGATAGTGGGAGAGAGGGAAGGAGTCTCACTTGCGGCTTTCTCACATACACAATGGGGGAATACACACAAAAGGTGGAGGCTGAAAATAGTTTTCATCTTCTTGGTTGTGAAAGCCAAAAGAACTCTAGTACAAAGAAATAGAAGAACCCTATATGTGGGTCTCAAACTCAGCTATCTAAGGTGGCATACTAACTGAGCCACGAACTAGAGTACATAAGGATAGCTGTCATCCAGCTATTATTCATGGGCAGTGTACCAACCGCATCTCTAGCTAACAAGTCGGTGACATAAATGCACAATGGTCACCCTGGCATATCACGGAGCTCGATATCTCAACACTCCCCCTCGAGCTCAATACCAATTCTTGCACACCAAGCAGGTCTCTGAACTTGCGCAGCTTCTCTGCGCCTAATGCCTTCATGAATATGTCAGCTACTTGATCCTCAGTGTTGACATAAACTAGATCAATAAGACCTAGTAAAACCTTCTCCCACACATAGAGATAATGCACCTCAATGTGCTTTGTTCTAACATGATAGGGTTATTTGCCAAGTGTATACTACTCATGTGGTCACAATAAATGACAACTGGCCCATCTGTAGACTGATGCATATCATAAAGAAGCTTATGCAACCGAGCTACCTCACATGCAGCCATTGCTGCACCCCTGTACTCAGCCTCTGTGCTCGACAAGGCAACTGTAGGCTATTTCTTGCTACTCCAAGTGACTGAAGCACTCCCAAAAGAGAACATATATCCACTGGTAGATCATCTATCAGAAATACTACCAGCCCAATTAGCATCGATGTATCCATGCAACTGTATTTGAACCGTAGCCTCACAAAATAGTCCATACTGCAATGTGGATTTCACATACCTGAGTATGCATCTAGCCACATCCAAATGTAGTTTCCTTGGAGCCTACATAAACTGACTTACCAATCCAACAGCATAGCTCAAATTTGGACTGGTAATAGTCATATAAATCATTCCTCCTGAAGAAGATCCACCACCATTTCTCTGCTCTTCAAAAATTAGAAGAGCAAACAACTCCTCAAAATTAGGAAATTTTTCATGGATGGCAATGGATGTCTAGAACTGTGCATAATCCTTTCCTAGACCATTCAAGGTCACAGAAACTAGATCATCATCTTCCACTGGCGACCCAATGGAAGCAAGTGCATCTGCAATTTTCTTCACCTTCATGTGGTAGTCATTGATGCTCATATTTTCTCTCTACACACTGTGCAACTCCTGCTTGAGCTGCATTTTCCTAGCTTGCGTATTTGTGCTGTACATTTTTGCCAAAGTATCCCATGCCTCCTTTGGCATACTTGCATCCTTAATATGCACAATCATAGAGTCTGAAATACTGATAGACAGCTAGTACATAACTTTTCTGGCTCTCTCATGCCATCCTTTAAATGCCTGCATTTCCTGTTGATTAGGAACATTAGGAAGAACTGGTTCTTCTTCATTTCCTATAATGAACTCCCAATAGCCTTTTCCCATAAGGTTATTCGTTTTTCTAAACTTCCATGCTTGGAAGTTGTTCTTGTCAAGCTTTTTAGTGACAATCTGTGAAAGAGAATTAGATGCCATTACAGAACACTGCAAAATATTCTATCACTGCAAAAAACAGAGCTTCTGCCTCACACGGGCAAATTTGCAAAACTGACGAAAGTGGTATTTGACCACACAGTCACTTCCTAGTGACGATTTTGCATCAACAGGCAATAAGGATGATTCTGTAACTCCTAGTGTCTCTGCGCACAGGCATACGATGCAATTTCTATGGCAACTTTTCACCGACCTGCAGAGCAATGGTTGCACAGCAAAAACAGGGCCTTTTTCTCAGCGCTTGCAGAGAACTTCTGCCTCCAAAACGGGCCCCGAAATGGCCTCGAATCAAAAAATTAAAGTCACCAGGAAGGGTCCCATAGCATATATTGCCCTCTCGCCACACCGCAAAGGGCGTCTCAATCTAAGACAATGCACTCTTGCACTTTCCCTCGCAACATATATTGCCCTCTCACCACACCGCGAAGGGTGTCTCAATCTAAGACAATGCACTCTTGCACTTTCCGGTTGTGCTACCTGCAGAGATTTGCTCCCAAACTCGAAAAAGGAAAGCAACACTGGTCCTCTTACCAAGACACCGTGAACTTGGTTTGCTTTCTTGAGCTCCTTACCATGAACCAAGCTCTGATACCATGAGAAGATAGTGGGAGAGAGGGAAGGAGTCTCACTTGCGGCTTTCTCGCATGTACAATGGGTGAATACACACAAAAGGTGGAGGCTGAAAACAGTTTTCCTCTTCTTAGTTGTGAAAGCCAAAAGAACTCTAGTACAAAGAAATAGAAGAACCCTATATGTGGGTCTCAACCAAACTCAGCTATCTAAGGTGGCATACTAACTGAGCCACGAACTAGAGTACATAAGGATAGTTGTCATCTAGCTATTATTCATGGGCGGTGTACCAACTGCATCTACAGCTTTAACAAGTTGGTGACATAAATGCACAATGGTCACCTTGGCATATCACAAGTGGAGCTTGATATCTCAATAGTACAGAAGCTCGTATGCACTGGTGAGGCTAGTCTAGTGGTTGACCAAGGCATATTGGAGAGCTTGGCGGTCCGTTGTAGAGGAGCTAGTTGGTCGGTGAGGCATGGAAGAACTACAGCAAGAGAGTTGCCTTCATCTATATGACAATAGAAGTTGTAGATGCTAGTGCTATGGATGCATTGCCAGCCATGCTATGGAGTCGGCCCATTGGTTGAAGAAGTCGAGTCGAGACTGGTCAATTGGAAGCCTTAAGTCACTTAGTTGCTTTAGGACTTGCATGGACGGAATCGAGGTAGGTCGTTGCTACACTCAGTTGCAGCAATTGCTTTGCTCGTAGATGCTCGTTGAGGGAGAGGTTGTTGACCATAAAGAAGCAGTTGAAGGTGTTGCCAAGGAGGTGTAGAGGTCATTGAGCTCACTCCCTCTCACTCTCTCTACCTTTCAACTCTCTCCCTCTCGTAATGTAGTAAATCCAAAGTCTCTCTTTCTCAAAGAAAATCTCACAAGAGAAATGGAAATCAACGGAAATTCTCCACTCAATGGAAGTGAAGATCACTCAAGAAGAACTCTCAGACTCTCAATCACTCTCACTCTCTCAAGAATCACAATGCCTCAGCGGAAGGCAAGGGAGCTCTAATACCATGACAAAATATGAAGAGGGGAGAGGAGAAGAGTGGAGATGAGGAGAGAGGGCACAGCTAGAGAGCACACCACAAATGACTAATTGTACACTAGATTTAGTTGAAAAAATAGAATATATACAAACCCATTTAGGGTTAGGGTTAGGGGATTAACCCTTTCCTTTATAGCACTCTATAAGGTTAGTGCTATGCACATATGATCATGTGATGGTGCTATGCACACACGATCACATGATGTTGAGCGTGAACTCTCAACACCCCTTCTTGTCGATGGAGAACAATACCTCTTTCTCCATGACATAGAGGTTATGTTTGGTCTCTAAGAGATGAAGCTCTTGGTGTCCTATGTGGATACGAGGTGGACACAACTATCCAAGAACCTGGGTTTTTGGGAGTAGATGATTCAATAGAAGAGGTTCTTGCTTTAACACTAGCCCAAATCATTGACGTAGAGACATCAATCCACTCTGACCTACCTAATGTTCTAGAAGAAGCCTCCACATCTCACTCGAGATAGCAGGAGGCATTTGGATCCATCCTCATTGACAAAGAGGAAGGGATTGAGCATGATGAGGTAAGAAACTATGAGCTTTGAATTTCTTCTCTCTTGGTATACTTTTGCTTTAATGGAATTCTAATGTAATGTTGGACTGTTATAGGAGGCATTTGAGGTCGACCTATTCTCATCTTGGCAACGCCTTGTTCACAATAGCTTCGGCCGAGATCACTCACTGGCACATTACCTTGGCCAAGCAAAAGGGCACTTTGTGGTTATCTGCAAAAAGTTTTCTACACATGGCACTGATGACCTCCTGAAGTGCAAGACCTTATCAAGAGTGATTGGTCATGCTGACATCAATTGCAATGCTAACAAGGTCATTTTGGTGAACCGCATGGCTGCCCTCAATGCCTTTGGAACCAATTTTCAAGGTATGGCATTAACGGCAGCTTCCATGTCCCTAGCCAGCAACAACAATAGAGTTGACTCTCTATCAACTAGGTTTAGAGCTAGGAGTGTATTTGGGAATTCAAAGCCCGATGTTCTCAATGTTTTAGAGAAGAGAGAAAGGCTCTGAAGCCTTATTGTATAGAAATTTTATTTTATATGAATACAGATATACTTTTTATATAGTGCCCCATTTTGTATTCTTTTACAAAATTTATTTTATACTATCGTTTTATTTCATAACTTTAATTATTGTTGGCATTAATATTTTCATTCACTATTCTGTTCAAAAGCATGCTATCAGATAAATATTAGTGCTATAATGGTCATTTTTGAGCAATCCAGTAAGAATATCACCGCACGCCAGAAGTCAATGTGTTTGGCATCGCGCGGGGAACCCAAGAATGCTAAAACTCGCTATGGTGCATATGGGTCCTATTTGACCGTGTATGGGGCCTGTTTGACTTGGTCAAATAGGCCCCATATGTGCCATAGTGGGTTTTAGCATTTTTGGGCTCCCCGCGCAATGCCGAACAATTTGCCTTCTACACCATTGTGAAAAAACAAAAATATCTTTTATTCATTGGCCTCAAAGGGCAAAGATTTACAAAATGATTCAGGTTACACCAAATGAACCTAAACAACATCTACGGCCTAAGGGAGGGATCGGAGTGGATGCACTTGGCAAGTGCAAGGTCCTTGTCCATCACTATTACTTTTTTGGCATGGATAGCACATAAGTTCGTGTCTTCAAAAAGACATACTGTCATCTGCTTCGTTGCCTCCTGAATTGCTCCCATAGCACCTGAAGTGAAACGCACGTCACTCTTGTAATGCTATGCTATTTCATGTACAACATGCTAGAAGGGTGCACGGGGAATGAGATTGTCCACAGTGGTTTGGAACTTGCGGATCTCCTGAAGTGCCTTCATGCCTGATTTTTTGTGCCTCTTAATCTTTGGGGGACCCTACATTGGCCTTTGGACATGGCTCCATGGCTGCTTGTCTGCTTTGAACTTCTTTCGCCTCTCCTCCCTTGCAACCACCTCTTCAGACTCCTCTTCTTAAGTTTGGTGGGTCCTTCTAGGTGGCTTGTCATGCCTAGGGGTCTGCTTTGTCCTTGGTCTCTTTTCCTTTTCATGAGGCTGTGAGACAGTAGGCTGAGGCTCTTGCTCAGCTCATACTAGAGACTCCTCATATCTGATAATATTGAGGTGCAAAGGGTTGATGGTGCTCTTTCGTGTGGTCTGCATGGTTGGAGGATTGGGGCCAAGGTTCATTATATCAGCAAGCCCGCCAAATACTTCCTCTTGTTGTGGCCCCTGTAATCTCTCCATCTCCTCTCTTTGCCTTTCTTGCTTCCCTTGTTGGTCTAGATTCTCCATGCCAGGACCCCACAGAGGAGGGAGGGGCAGTTGATCAAGATTGACTGGACTATTTTGCCCCTCTTGTGAGACCTCTCTACTTCCACGGTTAGTTGTGTGGAAGGATTGAGAGGATCCCTGATCGTGCTTGGATCCTTCATCATGCTAGGATTCCTCATGGTGCTGAGATCCCTGGGATCCCCCATGAGAGTCAGATGGTGGGGACTCGTGCTACTTGGACTCCTGATGATTAGAACTGCCTTCACATCCCTGCTAATGATTGCCGATTGCCCTCTTGGCCACTAGGGCTTGCAGTGTGTTCGGAGGCCATGGCATTGTGAGGAGGACAATGGGAAGTATCTAAACAACATCCAGTGGGTCTAGCAATCTGTTTAACTTGTGCCATAGAAATGAGGGATTTTAGGGTTTTGAAGTGCTTTATATAGTCTTTTTTTAAGCACTTTAGGGTTGTTCTTTTAAATTAGGGTTTTTTGAATGCACCTCCTCCCCCCTAGTCTTTTGTCGCTAGTTTGGTAATACTTTAATCTTCACCACCCTCCCTTCCAACCCATTCACCCCTCCGCCCTGCCATGTCGCACATGCAATTCTGCAATTTCCAAACAAATTTGTGAATTTTTTAATCAATAATTGACTCAAAATAGTGTTAACTTTATTCAACAAACATTTTACATTTGCGGCTCTCTTAGGACCCAACGCCTCCCTTGTATGACTCTACGTTGCAACCAAAGCGCAACCCCTTGGCTCCCTATTGAGGACTTCCAAGCAGCACATCTCTTTGTCTTCTTGACATGTTGAACCGCTTTTGCGAGGCTTGAGACCTCTACCTTATCGCGCTTGAGAGTCCTAGCCTCTAGACATCTATAAAACCAATCGAACATTTCGTGTAGTGCATTGCTTCATGCGATACCACCCCCATGCCTTGTATTCTTGAAGTATGCTGCCTTTGCTTTGTGGTGTGATTTCTCCATTCCTTGAGTATTCCAAGTAGACAGAGGGCCCCATCGCTCCACAAACCATGGTGCATGTGCGTAAAGAATATGCTGTAAAGAAAAACATTGTATTAGAAACATAAACTGACTCAAGTTTAAAGCACGAAATTTCAACCTAAGGAGGATTACCATGTAATGTGTAATATGTGACTCCCCCCATGCTTCTACCATCAATGATATGAATTCTCCCAATGATGTCTTGAATCTCTCATAATACAGCTCATTTGTTTGACCTTGTCTAAGCAACTTTATAAATGCATCAAGCTTTGTCCACAGTTTTACTCTCAAAGTAGCAATTCGTGGATGTGAAGCTTGATTTGTGGTGCACTCACACAAATCTTTCCAATACTCCCAACCTAGGGTGCTTTGAGCCAATGTATGTTTTTCTTTATCAACATTGTGGTTGGACAAGAACCTCCTTGCCTTTCCTCCACCCATGGACACTTTAGCAGGAAGATTTTGTGTCTTTCTTGATTGTTTCTTGTCCTACATAAGCTTCACATTGCCTCCGTGAAGTCCCATTAGTGAGAGTAGTTCTTTAGCTTTTGCAATCCATTGTGCAGATACTTGCTATGGCCTCAAATTCCAAGCATAAACTAGATGGAGATAGAGTAATTTATCAAGTATATGCAGTTCAGCATGCAAAGTACACATGTGTACCTGATCCAATGGAATTGATAGAATGGGGTCCCACTTAGGATCCTTTTTGTGACGATCAGGGGTTGCACTTTGGTTGCAAGAAAGGATGCCATTTTCCCATTATAGGCTTCCCTTTTGCATCTTCTGAGAGTGGGTGCAATATAAGAATATCCATTTTGCATCTGCACTTGTATCACAACCATACAAGCAGTTGAGGGTCTTCAAATCACCAGCTAGATGCCATTTAACTTGAAACATTCCATGCCCATCCACAATTAATGTTTGCCCTGCCTTTTGTCTTCGAATAATCGATGGGATGTTGGTTCTCTCCAAAGCCCACTTCAATGTCTCGTGGCACTCCTTTGGGGTCTCAAAGGCTACAAGCCACCATATGTCCTTCTCAAATTGGATTGAGAAACCCTGCTCAACTTCCTCATCCCCTTGAGCAAAACACAAGGCGTCATTCATAACACAAATGCTCACCCTCCCTAGCTTGTGCTCTTTCACCAACTGAGCTTCATCTATTTTTATAGCAAATACTAGCTTGCCATTTGTACAATGAAAGAGAAATTTAGTAAGGATATAGAAATGAGAAGAAATAAAGTTGAATGTGAAGAGGGAATTTCTCTTACCTTATTCTCTCATCCCATAGAATTTGACCATGGCTCTCTTCAAATTCTCAACATCCATGTAAACATTATTGAAAGCATTCATCTGAAACATTTGGATGCCAGATTTCTTTTTACTCTTCCAAGTCATTGTGCCACTTACACAATGGTATCCTCCATGCTTTTCACGACTTACACCAGCAGCATCACAATCTCCAAGCACCTCCTTTGCTTGGACGAGGCCCTTGAAATCCTTCATTACCTCTCTAGCAGTTTGTTTATGTAGACCTTTTTGTCTAGGGTCCTTCAACACTTCCATGACATCACTTGGCTTTATTCAACTTCTTAGAACATATTAAGGATCACTATCATCCATTTCCATTGTTCCCATCACATCCTCCATGAAATTCCTAAAGTAGAGTACAAATGAGACTTAGTGGAAAGAATGCAACAGCACAAATATTTTGGAGTAAGAATTTTCATTGAAAATTTGGGGATTTAACCTTGCAGGCCATATTCTCCTCTTTTAAACACCACTATTGATTGACAATGCATCCATAGATTGCCATTGTCTTTTCCTCTCCTTTAGTCCCAAAGGTGTTCCCTTCAACTTTTGTACTCATTCTATCGACTTCTCTTGTTCCTTCTCCACAACATGTTGAATTTGGCCACAGATAGATCGTTCCAAATCTTGTTTGCTTTCACCAAGCTTCTGGATTGATTCTTCCAATTCATGTCGCTCCAAGTCTAGTGCATGTGCTTTGTCACTGAGTTCTTTGTTTTGCAATTGGAAATCCTGCATACTATTATGCATTGCCACAATAGTAATATTTCCCAAATGTGCAAGTTCTTCTACTTGGGCTCTCTGCACCTCGCTTGCTTGCATAGCCAATGTCTGAGAATGGTTCAATCGATAACTGAGCAATCCAGCATGTCCCTTGCCAAAAAACCAAATAACATCGTGCACTGTATGAAAATGAGGACTCTTTTGGGTGCTAGGGTCTAAAGGATACAAGTTTTCATCCACCCAAAGGTCAAGATGCTTCTTCCCTTGCAATTGAAGACTATGGAGCACACTTTGAGAAGTTCCACTATATCCTAAAGAGCGTGTGCTTGCTTATTCTGCCTCTAGTTGTAGGTTCACATGGTACTTGTTGGATATGTCCTCGAATGGTTCCATGAGTACTCAAAGAGAGGTATCAGTGATGCAGGCTAAAATGTAGGGGAGAGCTGGCAAAGATGGAGCAATGAGAGGGAGAGAGTAGCAAAGAAGAGGGAGGAGGAGAAGCAAATGAGGGCAAGAGGAAGAGGAGGAGGAGAATAGGGCAACATGTGTAGAAGGGAGGGAATGAGCTACTATAGAAGGGAGGAGAAGGGGAGAGATGCTACAAGAGGGAGGAGGAGGGGAGAGATTCTGCAAGAGGGAGGAGCAAAGGAGAGGGATCCTGGGCGGTTAGAGAAGGAGGGGGGAGGAAGGAGGGAGGAGGAGCCAGAAGGAGGAGGAGGAGGAGGGGAGAGGGAGGAGGGAGGAGGAGGAGCAAGATGGACGAGGGGAGAGGAGGAGCAGCAAGACAGAGGAGGGGAGAGGAGGAGGGAGGGGGAGGGAGGGAGAGGGAGAGGGAGGAGGAGAAGGGAGGGAGGGAGGGAGGGAGGGACGAGGGAGGGAGAGAGAGGGAGGGATGGACAAAGAGAGAGAGGGAGGGAGGGAGATTCCAAATTTGAAATTAAAATTTCAAAAAGTGGCCCCCTCCCCTCATTGATGTGGGGAGAAGTGGGCTCAAATGTGAGCCTATAACCCACCTAGGTTGGGTTGGTTAGGCCTCTTTGGGACCCTCCAAGCCCCTTGCGTTAGCCCACTAAGAATTCCCTAATCCATTCCTAATGAGGCCCTTTTGAGACCCCAATTCTCCCCTAATGCAAGATGTACAACATTCCAATGTTTCGTGGATTAGAAGGAGAAGACCCGAGGAGTTACCTTCGAGAATTCAATCAAGCATGTCACTTGACTAGTTGGTCTATGAAGGAACGTGCTGAGATACTTCCAAATTTCTTGAAGGGTGTGGCCTTAACTTGGTAGGAGGCCTTGCCAAAATATACCAAGGATGATTGGGAAAGCTTGGTCGAGCAATGAAGGAGAGATTTGGGACATTGGAGTCACCAAATTCCTTATTATTGCAGCTAGAGAAGATTTCCCAAAAGGAAGGAGGGTCAGTTTCGACCTTCGCTAATGATGTATGAGGATTTATTCATCAAGTACCAATAAGCCGCTTTGCATATGGTTGAGTCTTCTTCATTCTAAAGGTTCATTGGCAATGGAACATCTCAAGATGAGCAAATTTGTTTATGGTTTGGATTCTACCTTGCGTGGAAAGGTTCTAAGAAAAAATCCCAGTAATTTCAAAGAGGCTCTTTGCATTGCTTTGAAGAAGGAGGTGGCCCTTCAAATTGAGTCCACATTAGCCATCTACAAGTGTCATGACTTTGGCACATTGGGTAGAGGTAGCCTCAACATCCCAAGTATCTACTCCCTCACTGGATCATAATATTGCACAATCGATGGTAGAATTTGCTGATTTGAAGTTGCAATTAGTGAATTCCAAGCCACCTAGGGCTCCACAAAGTGAGGATAAGCCTAGGGATAAAAGCAATGTTACCTGTTATGAATGTCAAGAGAAGGGACACTATCATCCCGAATGTCCAAAATTTAAAAAAAAAAGACAAGAGTGTAGTACTCTTAGAAAGGACATGTTCAGAGGAGGAAGATGAGGAAGAAACTTTGATGCCATTGATGACAAGAAGTTGTAAAACTAGGAGTGACGAGGAAGAGGAGGAAGAGAAAGAACGAAAACATAAGAAGAAAAAGTCATCCCAAAGAAAGATTGGACAAGCTGATTTTCCTCTTGGCCAAGGGTCTCTAAGTTATGATCTATTGATAGACCTTAGAGAGAAGACTGCACAAATAACATTCGGGCAGCTTTTGGCACTCTCTCCAAAACTTAGGAAGGAATGGAGTAAATTGGCCAGCACTAGGGAGTCTAAGAAAAAGAAGTTGCAACTTGATCCAATATCTCTTCCTGAAATGGAAAATTTAAATAATCCCTCTTTGTGCATGCATTCAGAGGGCAAAAGTCCACACAAACATGCCATTTCTTTCCTTTCTTGGGAGTAACCACCACTGGAGAAACCCACTCTAAATTCTCAATTGGAAAAATAAATCCAGCTTGGAGCAAGTTAGTTACCTCCTTCCTGAGCACTTCTGCTTGTACCACTCCCAACCATCTAAGCCATTGCACCACTGGCTTTCTTTGAGGCTTCAAGTCAATTTTGTGCTCCACTAAGGTAACTTGGCGCACCTGTGAGTAACTATTTGCAAATAGATTAGGAAACCCATCAAGCATTTCTAGGTATTTATCTCTTTTAGTACCTGTTATAGTCTCATCAAGAAGAATCCTAGTATTATCAGCCAACTTAATTCGATATAAGGAGAGTTAAGAGAAGATAACTTCAAATCAACATCTTTCATTGTCTTTTCACTCATGACATTTATCGATGCACCCCCATCAATGTATGCATTAGAAATAGTCTAGACTTCATTTGTTACACCATGGGGGGTGTATGCATATAGGGTGATGCCATTTGGTTTAAATAATGCACCAGCAATTTCCCAATGTTTCATGAGCCAGGTATTTGCACCCTACTTGAGAAAGTTCATAAGAGTGTTTTTGGATGATTTTTACATTTATTCAAGCCGTGTGGATTACTTGGAAATGTTGAGGATTGCATTGAAAAGTATTGATGATGCAAAAGGTTGCCTTAATCTTGCAAAATGCCATTTGGCCAGGAAGAAGGTGGCTTTGTAAGGACATGTTATCTCGGAGGAAGGTATAGAAATGGACCCTAAGAAGGTACAAGCAATCATGGCCCTTCCACCACCTAGTAATGTCAGAGAGGTGATGGGCATTTTGGGTAAAACAAAGTATTACCAGTGCTTCATTGATATGTTTTCTGAAAAGATTATCCTATAAATTTATTAACAAAGAAAAATGTATCTTTCCAATGGGGACTAGAGCAAGATAAGGCATTTTGTTTGCTTAAGGAATGCATCAGCCAAAGGCAATTATGTAGCCTCCTACGTGGGAGGATGATTTCTATGTGAATTCAAGTGTGTCAACTCATTCAATGGGAACTATATTACTTCAGAAGGGTGAGCAAGGATGCATGCAACCAGTGTATTATGCAAGTTGGCAACTCATGGAGGCTAAGGAGAGGTACAGTGAAATGGAGAAAGAAGGTTTATCTTTGGTCTTTGCAGTGAAGAAGTTTAGGTCATACTTGCTGCCTCGCCCCTTTTCCTTCCTTACATCTCAACTTGCTTTACAATTTTTGGTTCGCAAAACCAATCCTACTGGAAAGTTCGCTAAGTGGATTTGTGAGCTTCAAGAGTTCTCTTTCACTTTTATTACAGAAAGCACCACTAGAGCTTCTCTTGCAGATTTGCTCATAGGTAAGAAGGAAGAAGAAGTAACAAAGGCAAAGGAAGACTTAGATGAAGAGTTGGAGACCCCGCCAACAGCTTTCAAGCTGCATTTTGATGGAGCCTTTAGCCCTTCTAGGAAATGTGGGGCTGGGGGGATAATACTATTTGATCCAGAAGGAAAAGAGGTATGGTGGGCCAAGGGTAGGCAATTTCCTGAAGCAAATCAAATAATGTGGCGAAGTAAAATGCATTGATCTATGGATTAGAAGATTGCCTAAAGGAAGGAGTGAAAGAGGTAGAGGTTAAAGGGGACTCTCAACTGGTCATTAGGCAAATGAAAGGTGTTTATAAGGCATGGAGTCCTAATCTACAATATCTTTATAAAAGAGCAATGGAGTTAAAGGAAGCTTTTGAGTTTTGCAACTTTGTGCATATTCAAAGAAAATATAATCATCAAGCTGATGAGATGGCTACTAAAGCTATGGCTTCTTTCACTGAAGCTACTCTTGCATTGATAGATATAGGTTGTGGCCAGAGCTCCAAGATGTTCAATATTACTTATATGAAGGACATTTTCCTCATGGATTGACCCCTCAACAAAAGCAGAGGCTCGCAAGGAAGGCTCATCCTTATACAATCCTTGGGGATGTTCTTTACAAGCAAGGTAAAGATAAGGTTATTAGGAGGGTAGTGAGCTTGGAAGAATCTAAAAGGATTATGGAGATATGTCATGAATGTTTAGGTCACTTTGCTTTAGCTAGCACTACTCGAAAGATCCTTAACACAGGGTATTATTGGCCCCAACTCAACAAAGATGTCCATGAGTGGTGCCAGAGTTGTGAGATATGCCAAGCATATGGACGTAAGCAATTGGTTCCTGGGCCCTTGAATCCCATTCCAGCATATAGTCCATTTGAGAGGTGGGGTTTGGATTTTGTTGTCCCCCTTCCTCGTTCTTCACAAGGGAAGTAGTATATATTAGTTGCAACTGATTATGCAACTAGATGGGCAAAAGCAGAAGCTACTGTCAACAACAAAGCAACAACAGTGGCATCATTTCTCAAGGAGTTTATATGTGCCCATTTTGGTTGCCCTTTGGAAATCCTTACAGATGGAGGGAGGTCTTTCAGGAATGACTTGATTGAATCTTTGGTGCACAAATTGAAAATAAATCATGTCATGTCAACTCCATATTATCCCCAATGAAATGGTCTTGTGGAAAAAACTAATGGTTTACTTTGTGGGTCCTTGTCTAAGCTAGTAGACACCATGAAAAGGAAGTGGGATGTGCATATACCATAGGTTTTGTGGGCTTATAGAACCACTCATAAGCTCTCCCTTGGTTTCACACCTTTTTAGCTAGTTTATGGAGTGGAGACCATCTTGCCAATAGAATTGGAAATCTCAAGCCTTCGCACGACTTTTTCTCAATTGTGCAATGAAGAAGAAACACATGCCCAATGTCTAGTACAACTGGAGACCTTGGATGAGAAGCAACTTCAAGCACTTCAAAATTTGGAGGTAGCACAACAACATTTCAAAGCAAGTTATGATGCTCTTACCAAGAAGAAGAAGAAGCCAAAACTTAAAGAAGGAAGCTTGGTCATGAAGTTTCATGGTGGTGTGGAGAAGCAGCTAGACAAGAAACTCCTTTGACACTAGGAAGGTCCCTTCAGGGTGAAGAAAAAGTTCAAAAATAACACTTATCTTTTGGAAGACGCAAATGGTCAAGAGGTCCTTAGACATGCCAATGAGTACCGGTTAAAAGTGTTTTATTCACAGATACCATGGCCAGCAGACCCCCATGCCAAGCACGGGGATCTACTGGGGGGGGAAAGACGTGACAACAAAAAATCATATCTTGTTTTGAAACGTGTGGGAGGATTTGTGGGGCTCACAAGGTGACAAAATCTAGCCATGGAAACAAAGAACAAGGAAGCATGATGGAGAAGTTAGTGGCGACAGACGACTTTTTGCGGCTACTCTTGTTGCAGCTTGACAATCTGTTGATGTCGACTACTTTATTTCATGTAATCATTAATGTGGGTTTGAAACTAATTAGAATAATTAGTGAAAATGATTGCAAAAGTGATTATGAGTGGAGTGCATCATTGTAAATACCACAGGGATGAATTATAAATACCTTGGTATAGGGATAGAATGGTTTGGGAGATATATTATTTGCTTTGTAATTGGGAAATAGAAATGAGTCATATATTTAGAGTGGGCCAAAAGTCTACATAGACTCAATAATACACTAAAATAATAGGGAGTGCACATGGAGAGCATGTGGAGGGCATGTGGAAAAGTGCGGAGTCAAAAGGAATCCTTCTAGAATTCTTATGTAGAATGTGGAGGATGTTGACATGTGGAAAAGAGGAGGGTCCTCTTGGGCTCCATGTGGGAGGACTATTGATTTTTCTACTCAAAAGGATAAAGAAGCATCTTGTGATGGGACACTTGTCAAAATCCTCCTAAAAGGACAATTGATGGTGACCCATGCCCTTATCTCATGAAGAGGTGAAAGAATCTACTACCAGCAAATATAACAGGGTGAAGGAAGGTGAGAATTGCACTATAAAAGAAGCCCCTCCCCTCTCTCTCAAGCATCTCATTTTCTCCTTGTAGCCTTGCCGTTGCCTTGTATCTAGCTCCTTCTATGCCTCTTCTTTCCCTTGATTCTTAGCCCCGATCTTCTTTGTAGTTCTCTCCCGTTGGGAAGCTTTCCTGGCTTCCAGAACCAAGATCTTCCCTTCTTTTCCCATTTTCTCATATTTTTTCCCTCTTCGCTCGGGAGCTCTGTTGGTGCTCATCTATGGCTTGTTTTGGGATTTGTTTTGAGGGGATTCTCTACCCTTTAGGGCGACCTCTGTCCAATATGTACTATGGAGGCAACCCCTTCAGTACGAGAAATTGTTGCCTTTTCCTATTACTCAAGTTGCTTTTGGGCTGTTTTGGTACCCTGTCGTAAAACAGCCATAGCTTTTCACTCCCTACTCCATTTTGGTCGAAGCCTATATCAAAGACCTCATCTCTTTGACCTCTATCCGTTTATGTCTTTACTTCCATGTTCTAATTTACTGAGAAAATGTTATAGGGTGCAGAACAGGGAAGACTTGGATTTAGGTTAGTTTTGGAGTTTGTTACTAAAATGGTCCCAACTTCTCATCTCTTGTTCCATTTGGCATATAATCTGGCAAAGTAAATCCTGGTCTAACACATGCTTTCAAGGCATTACAAAACGTGTCATCTCTCATGACATTGAATGGTATACCATTTTTAACAAATGCTTCTGTCCATCTTAAGTGCTCTTTATGCACTTGTTGTAGAAGAAATCCATCCTCCATAGAAGATTGTTATCCCTTTTTTCTCTTCTTTACCTGACAGACATTAGTCGCATCAAAACTCACTTGCGACCTACTTGCTAGCATATCTACATCACCTTCATGTATGGATACACTCATCGCATTTATTGGTGCTTCTCCTTCAACTGTCTCATCAACCTCAGTGCTCACATCTTGTTGATTTGCACAATTTCTTATTAGGATCGGATTAACCACTTTCTTCACTTTCTTTAAATATGATTTGCATAACGAAAGAACATCAGATGGAGTGCATGTGCAAGCTCCAACATCACTGCCTATTTCGAGAAAATGTTGCTTGATGCAAGTAGAAGCACCTATGAACTTGTGTCCACAATATTTACACTTCAAGAAAGAAACCGAGGCATGTACTTTTTGTATCTCCATCACATATGATCAAATCTTGCCGCATGTCATGCTTTTGAAGTTACCAAAAACAAAATGCAAAAAAACTAATTTGAGTATACAATAGAAACATATTGCAATACACATTTTATAAAAAACAACACATATCCTTTGAAAAACACATTCAAGCATGCAATATATTGATTGTCATTCAATCACGCTCTTTTAAAATAATTCACATTCTATTGAAAGAATATTAAATATTCATTCAAAAGAAAGTGTAAGAATGAGAAAACTCTTCTAATAACTTTTAAAAATTTTAATTCATACACTTTAAAAATGCATTTTCTTGGCTTGCATATTTGTGCTATACATTTTTGTCAAAGTATCCGATGCCTCCTTCGGCGTGCTTGCATCCTGAATATGCACAATCATAGAATTTGAAATACTGATAGACAGCCAGTACATAACTTTTCTAGCTCTCTCATGCTAGCCTTTAAATCTCGGGGGGGTCACTCATCATATGTAACCCTATCACGTGAGTTCAAAAGAAGGATTTTTTTAATTTCTAAAATTTACAGAAATAAACATACATAAGGGACTATTTAAAATAGTTTTGGAAAAAATTTATAGATTTGTATAGAAAAGTGGTACATTTTATTAATGAAATTTTTTATAGATAAGGGACTTTAAATATAGGCCTTGAACACACGTGATATAGAGGGTTTATACATAGTGGACCCCCCGAGCTTTAAATGCATGCAACTCTGTTGATTTGGAACATTAGGAATAACTGGTTCTTGTTTAGATCTAGTAATGAACTCCCAATAGCCTTTTCCCTTAAGGAAATTCATCATTCTAAACTTCCATGCTTGGAAGTTATTCTTGTCAAGCTTTTCATTGACAATCTGTGAAAGAGCATCAGACGCCATTACAAAACACTGCAAAATATTTTGTCACTGCAAAAAAACACAACTTCTGCCTCACAAGGGCGAATCTGCAAAACTAACGGAAGTGGTATTTGACCACACAGTCACTTCCTAGTGACGATTATGCATCAACAGGCAATAAGAATGATTTTGTCACTCCCAATATCTTTGTGCATAGGCATACGATGTAATTTCTACGATAACTTTTCATTGACTTGCAGAACAGTGGTTGCACAGCAAAAACAGGGCATTTCTTGAGTGCCTCTGGAAAACTTCTGCCACCAAAATGGGCCCCAAAATGGCCTCGTAGCATATACTGCCCTTTCGCCACACTGTGAAGGGAGTCCCAATCTAAGACAGTGCACTCTTGCACTTTCTGGCTATGCTACCTGCAAAGATTTGCTCCCAAACTCGAAAAAAAAGAAAAGCAACACTGATCCTCTTACTAGGACACCACGAACTTGGTTTGCTTTCTTGAGCTCCTTACCACGAATGGAGCTCTGACACCATGTAAAGAGAGTGGGAGAGAAGGAAAGAGTCTCACTTGCAGCTTTCTCACATACACAATGAGGGAATATACACAAAGGTGGAGGCTAAAAATAGTTTTCCTCTTCTTAGTTGTGTAAGCCAAAAGAACTCTAAGTACAAAAGAATAGGTGAACCCTATATGTGGGTCTCAAACCAAACTCAGCTAACTAAGGTGGCACACTAACTGAGCCACTACTAGAGTACATAAAGATAACTGCATCGAGCTATCATTCATGGGCAGTGTACCAACCACATCTACAGCTAACAAGTCGGTGACATAAATGCACAACGGTCACCCTGGCATATCACAAGTGGAGCTCAATATCTCAACACTCCACCCTCCACCCCCCCTCCACCACCACCCTTCCCCCCCTTTCCTCCCCCTCCATGGATGTAGGTTCAAAAAAAATGCCGCCACTAAAGAGGATGCGTAGAAAGAGCCCACTGCCTCAACCACAAGACCCCCTCTAGAGTTCACAGAGCCATCTACATCCTCTCAACCACGGTGACCATAGGAATTTGTGGTCCAGAGCGATAGCTTCAAGGAGGATTGAGTGCATGAGCACGAAGAACAAATGCCACCCTAGTCACCACCGGCCTACACAACCATTGACGGGGCCTCATCACTAGAACTTGTTTGGCCGTTTACATCGACTTATGTTCTTTCCAAGGAAGCAACATCTTACTTAGAGAAAAGGGGACTAGGTAGTTTGCATGAGAGCCTAAAATCCTCATAGGATAGTCCTACAATGACCACATACATGAGGGGATTTCTCCATTCTTACCAGTCCAATAATGCATAGGTTGGCAAGTACGGTACCATCATTGTACATTCGAGCCCACTCAGCATTATCTTCAATAGTACAGTTATTCAAAGGGCTTTCTCACTCCCAACACAAGGTGCCAAATACCCTCCATGGCTTGTCAATGCAAAATTCCTATCCACAATCCTAGGGGTTAAGTGTAGCAAGAATCAATCCCTTCCACACATTTGTTTTGATGAATAAAAAGATAAAGCAAGACTGGATCCGGCACTTAGTCATCTTCATTACAAAAAAACTAGATGGTTCATTAGGCCAAAAATGTAAAATTCCACAGTTATTGGCTATAATCATCAAAAAAGAGCTATGTACAAGAATGAGAAATGACTTTGCCCCAGTCACCAAAACCAATCGAGGAGTTGGACATTCCCTTCTCACCAGTATGGGAGCTGTCACCAACTTCTCCTACTATCACATTGACAAGTGCAGATGCCTTAGAAGAAATACCTATTTTGGAGGTCGGAATTGAGGAATTGCCCCACAAGATGCTATAGCTCAGTGTGCAACTACAACCAATATATCTCCAATGACAGCAACCACCAGAGCCTGAGGCTACATCAGCACTAGAACCACCCATCGACACCATGCCAATCGATGAGCCACAAGGGGAGCTAGTGCTAGATCAACAGTATGACTATTGTACACAAGTGACTGAAATACCATTGGAACAACCTCCCACAAGTACTATAGAATCATCAGGATGGCTACATGGGCACCACTTGTATCAGCAGTATCACCAGTCCTCATCACCGTCTGTCATTCTCCAACATCAAGCTAGCCAAATGATCCAAATGTCAGAACTATTCACTAGCTTGGCCAAGGAAGGATATGCAAGAGAATTGGACAGACAGACTACAACAGAAATTGAAGACTAATTTGAGGAAACCACCATAGAGGTCAACGCACTTCGAGAGCAGATAGATGAGAAAGAGGTAGAAGAAGTGCGCATGAACCAAGTTCTCCAAGCTCAAGAGAAGGAAGTGAGGGATGTGACCTCCAACCTCCACCAAAGCCAAACATAGCTGACAATAGCAGTACAAGCTACGGCAATCCTACAAAACTACTATAACTCCTTGACCTCCGCATATGCTCAGTAGATGGAGGTAGTGGCATAAGCTCGACTCACTCTAATTCACAAAGAAGAAGAGCTCTAGGATTGCAAAGACAAGCTTGAAGACATGAAACAATCCTTGGTAGTACGTGCCTTCAACATTGATGAGCTTACAAGGGAATGCAGAATCTTAAAGGACCAACTTGCTACCGCTAAAGAGGCCAGCACTTCACAAGCACATGTCTTGGACCAATGGTCCAATACCACTGAAGACATTCCTCAACAGGCGAAGGTCACCTTGCAAATGAAAAAGCTTAAGGAGGCATATACATCCATCTACCAGAAATACAAAGAAAAAATGGAGGAGATGCACTCCCAAAAGATAATCATCTCCAAGCTTGAACTCCAATTTCTAGTGCACAACAATGAGGCAATGGAAGACAACACCAATGAAGCCCCACAACAATGCACAATGGTGGTGTACCAAGAGCTTGTGGCTGCTCTACAAGTGGAAGATCCCCTCAATGCATGCATGCTTATCCAATGGAAGCAACTCCAAATTAGGATCATATCTGCTCATCCAACAATCAAATGGGAATGTTCCATAGGGAGCAAAACTCTATGCATAATTTGCCAAGACTTGCCTGAAGATGAGAAAAATATATTGTGCCTATCTACACATGTTGGCTTTATAGCATTCAGGATGGATGCTTTCATTGCATATGTATGCCTCATGGGTAGTCCTCCCCTCAGGGTTGTTGCTAGATTGTTGCCATTGCTACAAAGGCCATCACTATTATTTGCAAGGCATGACATAACTGTCATCCCACCCATGCAGCTGATGATCCCATCGCACCAACAAAAAGAAATGTCGGAAGATGACAGGGCCTATCTCACATCCAACTTCCCATATCTAGCCACTCTCTCTATGCCAACCTCATAACCTCATTTACCCTTGCTGCTACCACCCTCTTAACCTTCCCCGAGCTCCATCCTAACATCTATTCCCTCTATTGTCTCTTTGCTCATGCCTCTCAGCATTTTCCACTAACCCAATAGTCACAAACTTACAAACCCCTCACACCTAGCTTCTTCCCTTCCCATGCTAATCCTACCCTCAAGGATTACCAAGCTTCTCAAACCATTTGCCCAGTTCTTCCCCCCCTCCCCTCTACTCCCCCTTCCACAACTAATACTCTTTCATATTTCTCCCCCATGCCCATAGATTCTCTTCGTGCCTTGTCATCACCTCCGACACTACTTGTGCTTCCATCATCAAAAAATGACACATTATTTGAGTTTGAATATCAAGATCCGAATAATCTAATTCACACTTTCATGCCAAGTTCCAATGATGGGTATGATTTTGATGAGATACCACTTCCCAATAACTCCATCAAGGAATTTTGGAGCAAATATCCTGATATGAAAACTCAAGGTGGATGGGACCCTAGACAAATTTCCTACTAAGCTTCATCAGCATCAAATTAGTGAAGGTTGGATAAGCAAGTTGGATCCACAACCTGATTGGCTCCACCATCCCAAGCTCTTTGATGTAATCTTCTTGAAAGAGTACCTACGCGCACCTCCATGCCTCAGAACCCATCCCAAGTTCTATGCAATTCCCAACATACATACTTTGTATGAAGGTCGCACCATTAATTGGCTAATGATCAAACCATACTCTGGTGTAGAATGGAATATCCAAGGCACAATGATCCAAGCACTTCAGCAACATGAGCAAATAATACGTGGCAACATTGATTGCTTCCTTCGCGTAAGTGCTATCTTCTCCAAAACATTGGAATTCATTCTAGAAATCCCATGTTACCTCGATAGCCATTTGCCTCCACTCAGTTTCAATCCCAATGAATGGGTCGATGCTCAGATTACAAGCCAACTCTATCAAAGAGTGATCTTCTTAAAAGCATGCCACATATCTCTGTTTGAACAAATGGTGGATACAGGCTACCTAGAAACTGAGCAAAAATTGTATGGTGCCAAGGCTTTACAACAGGGTCGATTGGCACGACACAAGTTCCACAGCCACTGGACTAAAGACATGGCAACCCAGCTACATGCTTGCAATAAGCCATACCCCAAGGATGGGTAATAAAATGGATCCAAGAGTATGTTGTCTCTGTGCCAACATGAACTTAGGTAGTACAGAATGTGTGTAGAGTAGCAACAAAGCTCCGCATGTACTTGCATAAGGCTAGGAATAACCTCTCTTAGGAATCCCCAACATGCAAGTTCTACATGCGATTCCTACATGCATGTTCTACTTGCAACTCCTACATGCAAGTCCTACATGCAAGTCCTACATGCGATTCCTACATGCATGTTCTGCATGCGAGTTCTACATGCAACTCCTACATGCAACATGCAACATGCAACATGCGACTTCTACATGCAACTCCTACATGCAACATGCGAGTTCTACGTGCAACTCCTACATATGCAACTTCTATATGCAAGTTCTACATGTAGAGAGAGAATGTCTGACAATTCCTACATGCAGAGACAGAAGCTCTCCAACTTGTATAAATACCCCATAATGGAATGAATCCCACACTCTTTGGGGCATTGTGTTGAGTTCTACTTTGGTATTCCAAGCAATTGTCTCAAGTGTCCATGCTTCCTTGCATTCCACGTCCAAAAGCATGTCCTAACCTTGCAACTCCTTCTCCCCTCTCCTCCAACCTTGCAACCCATCCTCTCCCTCTCCTCCTCCCTCCTCCTCCTCTTTCTCCCTCCTCCTCCCTCCTCCTCCTCCCTTCTCCTCCTCCTCCTCCTCCCTCCTCCTCCTCCCTCCTCTCTCTTCTTTCCCCCATGCGCTTACACCTTCTTACTCTCCCACTCCTATGCTCCCCCTAAACCCTTAGTTCCTCAACCCTTAACCTCCATGTTCTATGATGGAGATGAGTTCTCCACCATGTCCTCTACCTTGAACCTTGGATCCTCCTTCTAACCTTGGAACCTCTTCTAAACTCTAGAACCCCGTTCTAAACCTTGGAACCTCTCTCTCAACTTGGGAACCTCCTTCTAAGCCTTGAACCTCTTCTAAACTTTGGAACCTCTTTCTAAACCTTGGAACCTCTCTCTAACCCTTAAACTCCTTCTAAACCCTTCATTAACCCCAATGAAGGAGAAAGCCTTCATTACCTCAACCATGATGATGCACGTTTCTTTCACACATGCATGCACTATGTTTGCTTACCACACTTAAGCCTACATCTCTCATTGGAATATGACTCGAGGTCCTAAGCTACACCTATACTACAAACGACAACCTCAATATATCTGTAGGTGACAAAAAGCCTTGGAACCCTGCATATACTGAGAATACTCTACTCTTCTTGTGGAAGCCATGGGAAAGAGCCAACAAGTTCACAAGTAAAGAGGGGTGTTTTTATTGGGGGATCACCCACCAGTGCGTCAAGTTACCGATCAAAAATTGCCTCAAAAATAGTATTACAATTGGCTACTCCCTATCATGCATCAACCCAAAACCCAATCGTGCATTGAACCTATTATCATCTTTTGTGGTAGCCAAGAACTGTCTCGTCTTGCTAACCCCTCTTTCCTCGCTCCCTTGTCTCTCTCCTCCTCCCCTCACTCAGTCCAACCCCTCACTCAATCCTCTCTTATCTCTTGACATTCGGTCGCTGCAATGAAAGCAACTCCACTCTCCTCTAGTGAATCTCTCTCTCCCTTCTCTCTCTCATCCTTCCCCTCACTCAACCCTCTCTTCTCACTCTACATTCGGCTACAAGTAGCCAACCCCTCTCTCCTCTCCCTAGCCCCTCTCTCATCTCTCCCTTGTCTCTCTCTTCTCTCTCCCTTCTCTCTCTCTCTCCTCCTTCCCCTCACTCAACACTCTCTTCTATCTCTACACTCGACTGCCCGTGTTAGCCAACCCCTCTCTCCTCTTGCCAACCCCTGTCTCTTCTCTCCCTTCTCTCTCTCCTCAATCCTTGCACTCAATCCTCACTTCTCTCTCTAGACTCCGCTGCTACTATGGTAGTTAACACCTCTCTCCTCTTTCCCTCTCTCCTCTCACCAATCTCTCTCTCTCTCTCTCTCTCTCTCTCTCTCACACACACACACACACACTCTCTCTCTCTCTCTATCTATATATATAGATATATAGATATAGATATGCATATACATATACATATACATATATATATATATATATATAGATACATACATACATACATACATACATACATACATATATTTATTTATTTATTTATATTTATACACACACTTTTTTTTTTGGTGAAATCTTTGATTTCTTTGTGGGAAACCTCAAAAGAGGTGAAAACCCACCATGAAGTACAAAATTAAAAAGATTACAACAAGTAGGCACCTGGAAAAGGCCAGGAGGCTACTTGAAAATTAGAAAAGTGAAAATGTTTATAAGTCACCAGTATGATATTCTCCACACATAGAATGGAGATAACAAGTAACCCAATAACAAAGGAGGAAAATATGAAATTACACACCTCCAGATGGCGACATAAAGACAATATCCTCCAAAGTGATCCCCTGTTGTACCAGAAAGGCATTGAGTGAAGTAGTAGTTCCATCAATGAAATACAATTTCTTTTAATACACTATTCAAAAATTTTTGACTTGTGTAAAGTCCAATTTGAGAAATGGACTAAAAAACAATCCAAATTTGTTAAATATACTAGTAATGTTGAGAAAACTAGATTTGACAACTCAAAACAAAAGATTTAGTGATTAAATACATACTGCTTATGATGCATATCTTACTAAGGATAGATAGTATACTCTTCTACTGCTTAATATGATCATCAAAATATTGTTGTTAAAGTATTTGTGAGTACATTGAGCTACTATTACCTAAGAACATCAATACATCACCAATTCTCTTTGAAAGATGGTGTACATGTATTGGCCTTCATTCAAAAACTTTTCAATGTTTACATTGAGCTACTATTACCTTAAGAACATCAATACATCACCAATTCTCTTTGAAAGGTGGTGTACATATTGACCTACGTTTACATACTAAGAACATCAATGCATAACCAAATCTCTTACAAAGGTGGTCTACATAAACATATTCATAACTTCTCATATGAATTGAGCTACTACGACCTAAGAATATCATTAGATGACCAGTTCTCTTAGAAAGGTGGTGTAAATAAACATCTTTATGCATAAGTGGTGTACACACACACCTTTATGACCATTTCTTTTAGAAAGGTGGTGTACATAAACCCCTTAGATAGTGTACATAAATCCATTTATGTGTAAGTGGTGTATATATACACCTCACTTGGTATTAAAAAACACCCTGAACTATAAAAATACATTGACATAAAGTTTAAAATACACCATTAAGTATAAAATGGAACTCATAAACAATCTTTAGACACAATAATGAGAGTAAAGAAATAAAAAAAGTAAACTTTTTATTAGATATTGCTTTACATAGAAGTTCAAAACTTGCGAAGTTCAAAACTTGTGATTACAAAGCCATCAACCATCATGTTCCTCAGTACCAATGTCCTCAATGCCGGGCCCTTGACTACTAGGGTCCTGACTAATAGGCTACTCTAAGATAGTACCAATGTCCTCAATGCGCCCTTGACTACGAGGGTCTTGACTAATAGGCTACTCTAAGACTGGAGTCTCTGTAGCAAGGTCTTGGCTAGTATCGTCTTGCCTAGTAGTTTGCTCTTCAGTTCCAAGCACCTGACTAGTAGGCTTCTCTAGAGTCTCATGACCAAGTTCCTAGTGAGTAGGGTCCTGGCTACTAGGTTCCTGACTAGTAGGCTGCTCTAGAGTCTGTAAGGTCATGGTTGAAGAACCATCTATGCCTCCTAGTAACTCCTCCTAGTCATGCTGCTTTGCCTCGTTGATACCTTCTTTTGGGTAAGGCTTCCTTGCTTGATCCACTTGCATGTCCTTCACCCAAGATCAAGGGTGCCTTCTTCACTTT
Organism: Dipteris shenzhenensis; assembly: GCF_047967505.1. Taxonomy (NCBI): domain Eukaryota; kingdom Viridiplantae; phylum Streptophyta; class Polypodiopsida; order Gleicheniales; family Dipteridaceae; genus Dipteris; species Dipteris shenzhenensis. The sequence continues at coordinate 14,060,451 of NC_141613.1, read as the reverse complement.
TAATTTCAAGGGAAGTGCTTCCACCTCTTTAGCCTTACCTTTTCCTATGACATGTTGTACTACTACTTCTTGCTACTGTGGGCCTTCCCGTATGATAAGTGGAACCTCCTTGACTCTAGTTGACAATTGATCACCCTTATTCTTTGTTTGGATTTCTTCTCGGTGTAAGTCATTAGATGCAGATTTTTTATCCTCATCATCACTTGAGCTAGAATCATCACCCTCAGACTCACTACCCTGTTCTTCGACATTTTCCTCTTCAAAGAAGGTAGTGCAACTATAATATGTGTCAAAGAAGTTAATCTGATGGGGTGTATCAATGACATTTACATTTCTACCTTGGCATAGAAATTTCTTAATAGCAGCGAAAGCCATTCGATACAATGCTACTTCCCACCCATGATTCAATAAATTCTTTGTCATCTCTGGTATCACATCAGGATCCATCGGCTTTTTGTAATCCACCGTTTCTGCATCAAGCTTAACCTTATTGTCCTCAAAGTAATGAAGCTCCAGAGTCCTTAAAGGAATATTGATTAGATTGCCACCACCCCTAGATAAGAAACACATTAAGAAAGGCTGCAAGACTTGAATGGCAGTGCCTTTCAAGATAGTCATATGATTGCATAGGACTGTACCATGGTATACTTTTGAAAGTAAATACCCAAATGCAGATGTCAAACTCACATACAAGGCATACCTTTGTGATTCTGTCACAAATAGAAACAACGTTGATTTTTTCTTATCTGGCATAGGATCTTCTATGATAAACCGCACAAGTTCAACTATCCAACACTACCTTGCAATTCAACTATGAAAAATACACATGGCTTCTCCCAAGCATCACCGCTCATTGTTATGAAATGCTCTGTATCAATGCCATTGATGTGTGCAAAATTTGTATCATTCTCTAATAGCAAGATATCATAGGAGAAGCTGAATAGAGAACCATCATCTAAACCACCAATTGCTCTACCTTGGGTAGTGGACTGCAAGGCCTTTTTCTTGATGTCCATATATTTTGTCTCAACAACCTTTGGCATTTTAGCTCCTAGATTCTTTGTTGGTGTGGCATCTGCATCCATTGAAGACAATCACTTTATAGCCCATGTCTTATCAAGGAGTTAACCTAGGCTAAGTGATTTCTTCTTATCCACATCAATTGACTTGCCAATAAAAACAATAGTGCCAAGAGAGCAGCCTCACTTTGAATCATTCAAGTGACCACTTCATCCAAGTTGCTATGCTTCCTCTTCTTTCCAAAGAAGCAATCACCGCCACTGAGGATCTTCTTGCATACTTCTTGTGTTATTGCATCTCGAACAAACCTTAATGCTCTTCACTAAACAATAGACATCAGTTTCATTATTTCTTTCCTCTGAGATGTAGTGTGCTCTAGTGCCTCAAAGGATATCTTTCCTGTTTCATATGCTTGGAAAACATCCACCATGCTCTGAAACACCGAGCCCTCATAGAAGAAAATGCAAGTAACATCCCTATATCTTGCAACGGAGGTGTTCAAATCCTTGGCCTCAACCTTATTACTTGGTACGCCTTACGTATTGCTCACAACACCTTTCAAACATCTATAGAACCGAGTCCTCTTTCCCATGTACTTAGATGTAGGTCTCCTGCCCTTCACTGTTTGTGGCTTTCCACAACTCACCCATAATTCCCTTGCCTTTATCAGAATCTCAGAAAGTGAAGAGCTTTTTTTCAACCTAAATGGAGCAGAATTCAGCCTCTCTGATTCTAGAATGTACTTCAAGCCATCGTTAAATATGCATACATGACAAATGACTCGTTGAAACTTTTCCATCCACTCAATTTGTGGCAAGTTTATTTTTCTTCCCTCATCAAAGGCGATCCTGCAAGCTTCAAAAAAGTGTTGCCCATCAATGGGCTCAAACCTACATCTTTCCAAGAATCTATTCTTTGCTAGCATGTATCTCTTCTCGATGTCAGTCCCATATCGGCTTTGGTACAAAGCCTCTCCATGAACAAAGTCACTCCTTCTAAAGTTCTCAAAAGCATCAAGAAAGTCCATGCACTTTTGAAATGTGGCATCAGGCAATGTAGGGTCCACTTCTTGAAGTCTCTTATTAAAAGCCATAAGATGAAGAGTGATATTAGTGGCAACTGGAGTTTTTGTTTTCCTCGTATCTTCATACAATTTGTGTGCAAATGTCAACACCTATTTCATTAATTTTGGACTTTTTCTATTGTTTTTGGATGAAGCCCAAAAATCCTTCCCAAATGAAAAGTTTACTTTGTGAAAATATCCTTCCCAAATCAAAATTTTACTTTTTGAAAATATTCTTCCCAATCAAAAGTTCACTTTGTGGCACTATCATATTCACATAAAAATCTTGTTTTTTCAATCTATACTTTTGCACTAACATGCAAGAATTTGAAATAATCCTATTTTAGAAATTCTAGCTATACCTAAGTTATTTGTTAATTTCATTATTTTTAATATTTTTCCTTGTCGTGATAAATTTATAAATCCATGAAAGGAGACTTAAATATTTCATGTAAATAACATTGTCATTCGCAATATGCACAAAATTTTTAAAACTTTTAATAAATAGAAAAAAGACATGATGCTATAAGACCCAAGTTTTGTATTGAAACAAAGAATTATAATAGCAATTATAGCTATCATTATATGTTTACATTGAGAGACGCTCTCAGCTGGAGTCTTTATATAAAATGATATAGATTGAACATATTTTTACAATTTAAATTGTTGCTCTTAAAGAGCCTCAATTTGTGCCATCTACATAATTTGACTCCCCATTGTCTTATTGCTCAATGTGATAGTCCCTTGCCAGGTGCCATCTACATTAACTCCCACTTGTCTTGCCAAGCCTTGCCCCTTGGGTGCATTAACTCCCCATTATCTTATTGCTCAATGTGACAGTCCCTTGCCAGGTGCCATCTGCATTAACTCCCTATTGTCTTGCCAAAGACTTGACCCTTGGGTGACATCCAGTGCATATTTTGACTCTCATTTGACATAGGAGGTGATGACTCAGTACAATTGCACCTACTAGTCTAATAATATATGATTATAATTGTCAATTGGCTTCTTGCCTAGTACCCAAATAAAATCCTTCAATGGACTTCAATACAAAGCTTTAATCGTGTACATTCTTCATTTGCGCTATCTCCTTCTACTTCCTCCATGGCGAGCATCCTTAAAAATTCTTGTATATGCAAAATACTTTGCTGTGGTATTTTTATTTTTCCTTCTACCTCATATCCCATGCGCTTCTTTGATTTCTTTGCCCTTGAATGCCAAGACACTATGATTGTCTCCATCGAAACTTGTGAGACCGCTTCATCATTTGGGACCCACTCCTTCATTATACAATTAGTATACAATGTGTTGTTATCCATATTCTCCTTCTTGCTCTTTGGCTCATACCATACTTCTCTAAATGTTGTAGCTCTCCCTTGATCATCTCTTTGCACATCAACTACTTTTGCAACCCAAAACTTCACATTCTCATATTCATCATTCGATGGCCAAACCACAACAAAACAATCAACCTCTATATCTACTTGTGGCATAAACTCTCTCTTCTTCGGTCCACAATATGGACATGGGAGTAATGATACAAATTTATTTTCAAAGACTGTGGAGCTGGGCCCAAATCGTTATGAACATTTGGCCAAAATATATTGCATTCTTCCTTGACATCCTTTGAGCCTCACATTCTCTCAAGGTCCTTTATTAATTTTTGTGTCTTGTTAATTACAATGGTAGTGTGTTCTCTCCAAGTAGGCTTCGAATCCGGATATCTCCGGAGCATTTCCTCTTTGTATGTAATAAATGCTTTTAATCCTTCTATTTCACAGTTAGACCTCTCATTGAATTCTTGTATAGGAGCCCATGTTGGATACCTTTCCTTGCTAGGAATTGAAGTTAAGAGACTATAAGGTTCTTCAGGTTCCCATTTTGTATCATGAGAATATTGTTGCCATTGCATTACGGGTTTTTTATCTTTAAAAAAAAATGAAAGTAGTGTGGATTGGTCTGACCTGTCAATGCATCACCACCCGTTTGTATGAAAGGTAGAATGAAGCTCTTCCAATCATACTGTACTTTTCTTATGACCACCAACTTGCCTGCCACATCTTCTTAGCAAGTCATCTATTGTCTCCACATCCTTGCATTTAAGCTCTCTTGAGACTGTGCTAAAAACATGATCGATATCCTCATGTGTATGCCCAACATACAAAAATCCACATTCGACCTCATTGAAGATTCAATGAGCAACTAGCATGGAGTAGAATGCAAACATGAGTACATTCTTATTCTCTCGCCAGCAATTATCAACTTGTATTCTCAAAGTCGGTGGTAGGCGACCTTTTTTTGCATGTACATTGCGAATTGCCTTCATAATAAATGTTACAACTTGATTGCTATCATGTAGATGCAAGGAATCAATCCATATATCTACAAAGAACTTAATTCCATGCACTAACACTCCACATAGATGTGTCTTTAGAAAGTGATTTCCTTGTAATTTAGGTGGAGTGGCAAACAAACAAGGCAATGTTGTTGTATTCTGATCCATGCCATCTACAATAGGGCACATGTAGTCATCGGGATGCGAAATAGCCGCATTAGGAAAAAAGAGAGCTCATTTTGGGGCCTTTTAGAAGAGAGAGAAAATAGGCTCTCAACCAATTAGGAGTGGGCCAACGTAACGTTGAAAATTCAACAAAAGAAGATGAAAATAAGAAAAAGAAATAGTACTATATGTTCATAGAAGCATGTCACATTAATGAGGTGATCTGATTTGAATCTTTAAAAAATTTATTTTCTGTGCAGAATTTGATGATTCTGACACCGCAGCCGCGTCCGGACGCGTCCGGAACGGCCCAAAACCCCAAGAACGGCACTGGAAACGCTGGAATCGGACATCCGGAGGCTCGGAAACGGCCAAAAAAGGCCGAAAAGTGGGATTTGCAGCTGGCACCTTTTGCTGCAAATCCCACTTTTCGGCCTTTTTTGGCCGTTTCCGAGCCTCCGGATGTCCGATTCCAGCGTTTCCAGTGCCGTTCTTGGGGTTTTGGGCCGTTCCGGACGCGTCTGCGGTGTCAGAATCATCAAATTCTGTACAGAAAAGTGTTGCTCTTATATGAACATTGAATGTAAAGCATGTGAAAGAATATATTTATTCTTTTTCACACTGACATTTCTCACTCAAGTATCCATATTTTCTTGCTTTTGTAGAGAGAGAAAAGAGAAAATAGTGAATTTCTTACAGGGCCCCAAAATGAGCTCCCTTTTTTCCTAATAATTGCTCCTTCCAAAATGCATATTTTTGTCTGGAATGTCGAATAAGGTCATGATGAGATTTTCGGTTTTTTTTGTATAATTCCCTTTGATTTGGACATGTTGCACTCTCAATCGCTCGCTTTAAATCATCACAGACATTGCGATTTGACATTTTTTGCCTCCTTGGGATTTTAACATATCCAAAGTTCTTCTTCCAAAGAGTATGTTGAGAGTTCACGCTCAACATCATGTGATCATGTGTGCATAGCACCATCACGTGATCATATGTGCATAGCACTAACCTTATAGAGTGCTATAAAGGAAAGGGTTAGATCCCCTAACCCTAACCCTAAAAGGGTTTGTATATATTCTATTTTTTCAACTAATTCTAGTGTACAGTTAGTCATTTGTGGTGTGCTCTCTAGCTGTGCCCTCTCTCCTCATCTCCACTCTTCTCCTCTCCCCTCTTCATATTTTGTCATGGTATCAGAGCTCCCTTGTCTTCCGTTGAGACATTGAGATTCTTGAGAGTGTGAAGAGATTTCTGTGAGAAAGAGGTACAGAGAGAAAGAAAGGTTGATTGAGAGCATATAGTTCTTTGAGAGACTATTGAGAGTTTGTGACATTTCTCAGATTTCACAGAGTTCTTCATCCTTCTTTCCTCATTGTGAGTGGGAAAACTATAGTTGAGTGAGAGATCCTAAGCTTCTTGCATTCGGAGCTTATTGAGATGCAGCAAGCTTTTGCTTGTCAACAAGACGTCTACGTCATCTAAGAGCTCTCGGTGGCTCATCTACGATGTCAGAGGCTCCATCAACTTTGCCGTCAATATCCTTCTATAGCAAGGCCTCTAGTTTGTGCTCCCGGCTGGCAAAACGACGGCCACTCATAGCTCACAGCTCACAGTCTTCAATAGACTCCAAAGGCTGCAGCAACAAAGCACAGCGCCTTCGACAGCCACTCCAACAAGTGCTTGCACAATCTCCTGCTCCAGACTGCACTGCTGCTCCCACACCTGCGACAGACGAACAGCCGCTTCCGTCCAGCCTCTGGAACAGCATTGACGTGAAGGTAGATGACACCTTGGAGTTGATGAAGGGCTCGAATGTTGGTGAGCCAGGCGTCGAGTGGAAGCCATTGTCTCCAAGCCTACGCGGCTCCTCCATGACTCCTACGCCATCGACTCTGCCTTGACGGACAACAACGCCTCCTAAGGTCTTTTGTTAAGGTCTAAGCACACGACGCTAGCAGTAGACGATGCCACAAGCAGCACCGACCTCACGCGACCTCTAGCCAAGCGCACGACGACCGGCCTCTCCAACGAGACGAACCTCCAAAGCCGCCTCCAACGGTTGGCGTAAGCTGTGCCTTGGACGCGCCGTTGCAGCTCCAAGACCATGCGAGGGTCCAGCTCAACGGCAATCACCTTCTTAGCCACCTCCAAAAGCTTCATCGTAAGGTTACCGGTACCAGGCCCAATCTCCAGCACAACGACTACGTAGCTCCATCAACGGCCCCCTACAAGCCTCCATCCGAACGACTAGAGCAGCCCGCAACGAGATCCTCCAACGAAGGCCTCCTCTTCAACAGAGCTCCAACGAAGGAGACGAAATCTTCATAGATTCCATCAAAATCTTCATAAGATTCCGGTCTCCCTCCTTGAGACACGTGGCCTTATCACCAATCTTATCCTCAGGGTCACCACACACACAGGTGTGGTCAAGGATCAGCCACGTGGCACCCTTATCCACAGTGCCACGTCAGCACTACCACGTCATCAGGCCATGTCATCAGTGCCACGTCAGCATTGCCATGTCACCCTGCTGACATCATCTGTGCCACCTCAACACTGCCACCTCAGCAGTCCAGTCAGCACTGACCCCTGCAGGCACAGTCCCTTGCCAGGCACACTGTGCACACACTGCATGTGCACACTCCTGCCACCTCAGCACAGAGCTTCACTGGCACACCTCTTGCTAAGCACAGTGCCACATCATCACTGCATGTGACTCACAGTGACACATCATCATTGAGCACCATTTGCACTCCTTTTGCTCCTCCACCTAGATCAAGTCATATCTCTTGATCCAGGAAGAATTTGAGGGTGCTCCAAAAAGGAAATTCGCTCGATTTTTTGTGCTCTACGTGCTCGTTACATCACGCGCACATTTCGGTGCAAGTTACACTCACATTTGAGCCTCGCCGACAAAACCACTTCCTTCACGCACATTTGCCTCTACATCGACGCATCTGACCCAGCACTTAAAAAGAACAAAGGAAAAGGAATTATTTGCTGCTCTTTCATCGATCGACGGTTGGTTTAGATCTAGATCAGAGTAGACTAGATCGCCATAGAGGGGATGCTTTGAATTCCCCAAGTTGCCAATCTAAGCCATGCCCGAAATTCCCGACTAGTACCTACTCGGAGTCAGTCCATACGCTCACATCCGATTTCACATCATTACATTACCTGAAATCTTACGTTCATCAGTTCAGTGAGCAGACTTCAGAGTTCAGAGGCATTGCAGATTGATTCAGTGGGCAGATAGTACTTGATTTCACACACACATGCCACCATTGTAAAGCCTATTTGGCTATCTCACGGCATCGTGCACATCATTTTTTCAGCCTTGTAAAGCCTCTTGGCTATTCCCGGCATCATTGCCACAAGCCTTGTAACACAGATCAGATCTTATTTACTGCAGTTCTATCTTCACCGACGGTATATATTCTATTTTTTCAACTAATTCTAGTGTACAGTTAGTCATTTGTGGTGTGCTCTCTAGCTGTGCCCTCTCTCCTCATCTCCACTCTTCTCCTCTCCCCTCTTCATATTTTGTCAGAGTATACAAAGTATGAGAAGAAGCTAGAGCATCCCCTCTTTGCCTTTGCTTTTCTGCGGTAGAGTCAAATACTTCGAGCTTTCTCAAGCCCATTGGAAGGTGCATTTCAGTGATCGCATCACCGTTAGGGAGTTTGGTAGATATATGGGGTTGAGGTAAAGCATTTTCATGTATGAAGTCTTGCAAAATTGTTGCTGCCCTGACAGTTGAGATTCTTGATTTGGACCTTCCTCTATTACAATGAATGCTAAATTTGTTGCCGCCCTTTACCTTGGTGACTAAATCCCAATATGTACCATGGGATAATCCAGTAATATTGCGATATGCCTTATTGCAAATCTTTTTTCCATTTACGAGAGGTTTTACCTTTTGTCTTGGACTTAGCCTTTTATTGCCATTCTGAAGAAAGCAAGAGAGACTTGTGAGAAGGTATTCATTTCTTTCGCTTCCTCTTCTTTGCCACACGTGTCCTCTACACTCCCTGATGTCTACAAGATCAATGAAGTGCATACATCTTCACTTGCAACATAGATATCCCAATGCATTTAACATGTTCTCCTCCTTCATTACTCTCTTCCTCTTTGGCTGCTTTTGTGGATCTGCCTGGATTCACTTTCTCTTCATGCATATGTATGACCGTTTTCATTCCTTGTGCATGTTGTTATCTGTATTTGTGCATTTCTTCTCCTCACATTTGTTTGTAACCAAGCATCCATGATTGGTCGTTGCATCCTTGGCCATATCACAATCAAAGTTAAATACTAAATAATCCTCTATTGATCTCATCCTCGTTTTTAACATACTCTTAGGACCATTCAATGAATTCAATATTCTACGAGAGTATTGAGAACCTTGAAACTCTTCCACTCCTGAGAGAACATCGCTCATTGGGACATCTTGCATGGCTTTCACAAATCCACAATCTTGATTGACACCAATTTTGTTAATATGCATGAACTCATCCACACTTGACAAGACATCGCTATTGAAACCTTTGCCCTTCTCACTGTGCAAGAATTCATCCACCCCAAATAAAGCTTCGCTTCTAAAATCATTTTGTTTCTCGAAACCAATGAACTCATCCACTCCAAATAAGATGTCACTTCTATAATTGAGTACATTGAAATCATCCACATTTGAAGTGATAGAGCCTAGCACATGGGCACGCTTTTTAGGTCCTTTGATATTGTAGTATACCTTGTCTTTATCATTGAAAACCACGTGCCTCTTTCTCATGTTTAAAAATTGCATGCTCCATCTCATATTCTTGCCTACCTCATAGTAGGGATCACATAAGGATGTTATGTTATCAACCATACCATCATCAATGACTTTTAGAATCCTCATCTGTGCAAATGACCATTGCTCCACTTGTTCAAATCCCAATACTTCACCTTCTACTACAGTCTTATTTGCAAATGATCTCATTTGTAAAATGTCCCCTATAGTAAAATCCAAAAAGGCATTAATATGTGTGTGTGTTTGTATGTGTGGCAATAGTGTAATAAAATATGGTGTGCATAGGGCCTAGGGTTGAGGTTGCAGGGCATGACCATGTGCCACCCTTCCACGTAAGAGGACCCATAAGGTGTGTTGTACATAATCCATGGTAGTAATATTATAAAATGTAAGGTGGCATGGTTCCTCCATGTGCCACCCCTCCACCTAGGTGGTCCCATGCCTGCATTTAGTGAGATATGGCCTAAAGTCCATGAGAGAAGTAATATAAAATAGGTAGAGATTGATATTATATTGGATTATTCCCTCCATGTAGGATAGGCTCATGTGGGGGGGTATAGATAGTCCAAGGATGCAAGATAAATAATGGGGAAAGTAGGATGAGGTGGCAAGATTCCTTGTGCCAACCCTCCACTTGTTCTCCTAGATGTTTGAATGTGTTATAAAATTGGGAAGAGACTTAGGGAGTATCATAGACTTGGGATATGGGAGTTGATATATGTGGAAAAATGTGGCCAAGCATTATCGCACACAATTGAGAGTGTGTAACCGCCTAGCCCACATGGGAGACTCTTCCACACACACCATGCATGTGGGAGGATGTATTTATTGGGAGAGACCCCCTCTCTTGGCTATAAAAGGAGGGGGCTATTCCTTAATGGAACACGCTCATTCTTGTAAAGCCACCTAGCTAGTACTTTGATTTCCCCCTTCCCTTCCTTTCAAATAAAGCATGGCCCCCTTCCCTTGATGTCTCCATCTTTACATTCCTCCTCCCATCATGTACATGCTTCTCTTCCCCCTCTCCCTTTCCCCTTGTGCCATAGTCTCCCTCTTCATTCCCTCCGCTTCTAATCCCTTTTCCCCTCCCATGATAATGTTTCACCTTCATGTTCTCCTTTCCTCTATGGCCCTTGAGCGTTGCCATGCTTAGTGTCTAGCATCTTGTCCTGATTTCTTTTCTAGGTAACACCACTTGTAGCACTTGCCACAGAGGATAAGTTAGGTGCCACGTAGATTGAGGGAAATAAAGGGCAAATAGACCATCAATGCAAGTTAATCCTTCATAATATAGTGCATGTAGAAAAGGAGGGAGGGAGAGAGGAGAAGTTAGTCATAGCTGTAAATTCAAACAATGTAATATAGAAAATAAGATAATCAAAGTATCAATCTAAATATACATAACATGCATTCGTGCCATTATACATAGTATAATATAAGTTATAACCATATATAGTGTGTAGGTAGAGGTTGTCTTCTTCCTCTCCAAAATGTATAAAGACTATGAGCATGCCTTTTCACTATCATTGTGATTGGTTCTCAGTGTTTGAAAGAGATTTAGGTCCCAAGATAACCCTAGTTGGTGATTTAAAATGTGAAAACCCTATATGCAATATGCATTCAAGGACCCAATATAAATACCCTATATGCAATATGAATTCAAGGACCTAATATAAATACCCGTATCTAACTCAAGTATTGTTTCATTATCCTTTATAAATATAGGATGTGAAAACCCTATATAGAATATGCATTCAAGGAACCAATATAAATATCCTTATCTAACTCAAGTAATGTTTCATAATCCTTTATATATTCTTAAAATTTTTCTAAAGTCTCATTTTGAAATTCCTTCTATATTATTACAAGTCCATAAAAAAGTGTAGAATTTCTCATAAAAAGACCTCTCTATGATTGCTCTTATATATTTATTAGTAGATTCCTTGAGAAGATTACCTTTTGGCTAGATATTATAACTATTTGAATTAAACTCCCACCATCGAAAGTTTTTATTGGCAACATTCTCTCTTTGTGTCCCAAGGTCAATATTTCAATCTAGACACACATTCTAGACAATTGCAACTACCGATATCAATTATTAGCAATTGTTAATAGTCAAGAGGGTGCAAAACTCAACTATTGTTAATGGTTGAAAGAGGTTGAAACCTTGCAAGAAATAGTATGACTATCAAGATTGTGGTGGTGTTTAGTTGAAAAATTTATGCTATGCCTCGATTAGCTATAGACTATTATTTAGGCAAATTGCATCATTCAAAGAGATGTCTTATGTAGCCAAGGTTGTATTAACCTTGCTTGAGGCGAATAGATACCACTAGTAAGGTTGATATGATTCTCACTTCATCTCTTGGATAATGGCCTCAGAACATTAGAATATATACCTAGGGTTTTGTTCCATGATATGCTAGAGCAAGTGTCCTATAATCATGTTGTGCAAATTAAATTTACTTGCTTTCAATGGTTTGCACACAATAGATTTAGACTCTTGTTTATTTCATGTTTGTGCCATAACATTCAAATGTCATGATGTTGTACAAAACCTGGAAAAGCATATGTGAATATTATTGTATTAGATACCTTGGATAACCAAAGCCCTATATTCCTTGCCCAAATTATCGATATTATCATTTCCCGCATTGATGGGCCCATGCTTTTGTGGGGGTTAAAGGCCATTCTACCTTAACCCCGGTTACGTGCAATACTCGAACACACACATATATATATATATGGATGACATAGAAGATTAGGGTGTTATGCACCCACCAAAACTTGTGTTGCTCTTCCTCTCTTTCACCCTCTTCCATTCCGTTTCTATTGTTAAGATCTCTCATCTTTGGCCAACATAAAGACCATGATTACCTCCATGATAGTCAATTATGGATGGTGAATTCTCTTAACTTTAGATACATGCCTTGCAATGCTGAAGAAATAATAAATTTTGAGACATTAGCAAGGTAAAAAAAGGTGTAGATATACAGATCTAAGAATGCTTAACATAGCATCTTCAAACGCAAAATATATTTTCATCATTTCCACCTTCTTTGGCAACTTTGTGAAAGTGGGCCTCAACATCCAATCTTCAAACAAACACACTAATAAGTGCCATTAGAATCGCTTACTTATCAAATTCTTACATGCTATCAATTTGAATTTGGGGGTGAAAATCAATCTTCTATGGCTACGTTGAAGCATGACATCCTAAAGCTAAAGACTTTTTCTTCTTTCTTGTAAATGTCATCTTCTTTCTCAACCATCTCTTTTTCCAAGTAACACTAGCCCTAAGGCCTTGCTTTTCAAGGTGCATCTAAAATGTACATACAAAAAAGTATTTTCAACTCATACAAATACAAATGTTTTACTTTTTATAAAGGGAAAGGAAAGAATATTAGAGGGCTTTAAATATTATCCTTTGAATGCACCTTTAAATATGTCAAGTATTCAAGTAGCATTGGGTTTGAATTTTTTCCCTTTCTTTTGAGGATGAAACTGTGATGCGAATTCCCAAATTCAATCAAAATGTAGCAATATTTAGAGGCATTATTAGAGATGTGAGAGACATGATATGTATTGCACGTTGTAGATCTATAGTGCCTAGGTTTTTTGCTTCCTAGACAACTCATGGAAAACTCTTTTCCCCCACCTTATGTATTTGGTGCTACCCCAAGTGTGGACTCTTGCTCCATATAACTAACTAGAGAGTGGAGAAGACCCAAGAATGTGGGACTTGCCTTTGCACCCCAAGCCTTCAACTCACCAAGCTAAAACTCCATAACGGATTCAAAGAAGAGCTACCATACCCATACTCCATTCACGTTGAAAATGCATATCCCGGAGTGGAAATTACCCTCCTATGGCTATGTTGAGGCATAAGGAGCACTTCTTTCCCAAGCCTTCCTAGGCATGCACTACAAGGCATAGGCCCTTTTTCGACGGAAATACCGACCTTTTTTACACTAAAAGGTTTTTTTTTTATGGGTGCAAAGGTCGGTATTTATGTCGCTATAAGCATCGAAAAAGAATAGTCACTATATAAGCATCGCTATATAGAGACACTAATAAACGTCGCTATATAGCGACACTGGTAAACGTCACTATATAGTGACATTGGTAAACATCCCTATATAGCGATGATTAACAGAAGCTAAAAACAAACATTAGTGGGGCTAAGCAGGGCCACAACAAGCCCTGTTTTGCCCCACTAATGTTTTTTATTTAGTAATTACAAAAGAATATTTTTTGTTACAAAATTTCCCTTGTGAAAATGGTGATACAAAATCGCTCAAATGAACCGAGCAAGAGAAGCATATACATGTTGAAGATATACAACATTGTTTGTTACAAAATTACCCTTTCAAAAAGGGTGATACAAAATCGCTCAAACGAGCCGATATACAAAAGCATATACATGGCGAAGTATATGCAAACTACTACTAATACTACTACTACTCATCTAAATTGTTGTCCTCATCCTTGTCCTCATCGTGCTGGCCTGATTCCCTGGCCCTCGTGAGTTGCGCCTAATCCCTGGCCCTCGTCAAAGCCGTGTAAGCCTAATCCCTCATCATCACCACTAACCTTTGCTGATGGGACGTTCGAGCTTTGATTCTAAGAGTGAAACCATATTAATTGGAAATTAAATTGGAACTTAAAGAATAAACAGTTTAAAAAGTGAGACTACAAGTAGGAGTACACTTATACCATGCGAGCAGCCACCTCAGTCCAATCGACCATCACTCCCAGCGCCTCTTTATCAATAAACCACAGCTTTGTTTCTACGCAAAACGCACGTCTCGTCTCTGTGTCTATAGGAAGGAACCCATCGTAGCTTGCTTGGGTCCAATTTATGAGAGTTAGATGAAGTGCATGCAATATGTAGTAAAACAAATAGAATAATATATTAAATGAGAAGAAGTAGACATACCACGGTTGCCTCGAATGCCAACCGTCCGCCTGCACCAAAGTGCGAAGTACCTATGGAGTCCAGCCATCTCCTCACGCAACCCTTTTCTAACTCTCGAATAGTTCAGGATGGTCCCTGTACTGCTACTTGAAAAACTTCCAATCAGCTTTGTCTGCCCAGCTGGATTTAGCGTTTCCCTTTGCGTTGGAAGTACGCAAGGTTGAGCTACAATGCTTTAAGAGGACCCCCATGTGCTCTTCCATGTAATCTGAATTGAACTCCCAATTTGGAGGGTTAGGATATTGTATTTTCAATTCATGGATGTCTACCTGCTTCTTTCCTTCATCCTGGTACCGCTAGTCAGTAGCTATGCCGCTCTTGAAGTGGTGGCTCATCAACTGCCTCATGGTGACCATATTTTTGAGCCCTTTTTATTTTCTATTATCTCTCTAGCAACCGTGATTTCATAGGACAAGTACTCGACCGAGTAAGGAGGACTCATTGTAGTGGCAGAGTTAGAGAAAGTGGTGTTTGTGCGAGCGCTTACGAAGCGAGGAGTAGCAGTGGGAGTAGGAGAGGGCAAGGGATCTAACTGGTATTGGGTCTCGAGACCAAGTGGAGACCTATAGGGATGTGAGTGTGCTGACTCATCTACATCTCTCGAGTCAGCACAACATAAGCGACCCCTCCTACTCCTCCTTCCCTTACGATGGGCACACCCAGGTGATGACCCCTTAGTCGAAGGGGTCAGAGGGGACAACTAGACAGTAGGTCCATCTGTTGGTGTAGGAGAGGGATTTGCTGAGGTCCTCTGGGATAACAGAGAGAAGAATCTCACTACCTCTGCATAGGTCATCTATGCGATAAACTCGTTGGGACTCTCGAGATAAAGCCATGGACTGCTAGAAAAGGAGTTCCCCAAGGGGTAATCACAGTGCTACGTCCAAGAGGAGTCGGGCCAGGGGTAGTCACAGGGGTAGGCCCCTGAGGTGTGGCCTGAGTGGAATCAAAGTCCTCTGAAGAATAGAGATCGTGATGCCTCCTCCTATGAGGGTTTTTGTACTCATCGAACATGCAACATGATCCCATGTCTAATTTGGGGGATTAGAAAAACGTAGACACAAACATGAAAACAAAAACCAAAAAACAAGAGTGGGTAAGAAACGGAAAGCATATGCATAAGAGAAGGAGAAGCATAAGAGTAGCATAAGAGAAGGAGAGGGGAAAAGAAGAGAAAGAAAAGGGGAAAAGAGATTGAAAGAGGGGCAAAGAACCAAATATGCATAAGAGAAAAAAGAGAGAAAGCATATGCATAAGAGAAAAAGAGAGAAAGCATATGCTCATGCATAAGCATAAGCATAAGCATAGGCATAGACATAGGCATATGCTTATGCTTATGAAAAGAAGAGAAAAAGAGAGGAAAAAAGAAGAGAAGGAAAGGAGAAGGAGAAGAGACATATGCACATGCATAAGCATAAGCATAAGAGAAGAAAAAACATATGCATAAGAGAAAAAGATAGAAAGCATATGTTTGAAAGAGGGGAAAAGAGATTCAAAGAGGGAAAAAAGAAGAGGGGAAAAGAAGAGAAGGAAGAGGGGAAAAGAGATTGAAAGAGGGAAAAAAGAAGAGGGGAAAAGAGCATAAGCATAAGAGAAGGAAGAGGGGAAAAGAGATTGAAAGAGGGAAAAAGAGATTGAAAGAGGGGAAAAGAGATTGAAAGAGGGAAAAAAAGAAGAGGGGAAAAGAGCATAAACATAAGAGAAGGAAGAGGGGAAAAGAGATTGAAAGAGAGGAAAAAGAAGAGGAAAAAAGAAGAGAAGGAAGAGGGGAAAAGAGATCGAAAAAGGGGAAAAAGAAGAGAGGAAAAGAGCATAAGCATAAGGGAAAAAGAAACAAAGCATTTTCTTATGCTTATGCATGAACATATAAACAGAAGAGAAAAAGAGAGAAAGCATAAGCTTGTGCTTATGCATGAGCATATGAGCATATGCTCATGCATAAGCATAAGCATAGGCAAATACATATGCTTATGAAAAGAGGAGGAAAAGAGAGGAAAAAAGAGAGTGGAAAATAAGAGAAGGAAGAGGGGAAAAGAGATTGAAAGAAGGAAAAAAGAAGCATATGCTCATGCATAAGCATAAGCATAGGCAAATACATATGCTTATGAAAAGAGGAGGAAAAGAGAGGAAAATAAGAGAAGGAAGAGGGGAAAAGAGATTGAAAGAAGGAAAAAAGAAGAGGGGAAAAGAGCATAAGCATAAGAGAAAGAAAAACATATGCGCATAAGAGAAAAAGAAAGAAAGATAATGCTTATGCTTATGCATGAGCATATGAGGGAAAGAGGGGGGGAAAGAGGGAGGAAAAGAGGGGAAGAAGAGGGAATAAGAGAAGAGAGGGAAAGAGAGGGTTCCTACGCCCATCACTATAGCTAGCGCTTAAGGCATTAGCTGTAAGCCAATGCAAATAATGGAAATAATAAAAGGGAAAAAGAGGAAGCACTTTCTTAGTCCCGAACCGTATTTCGTGGACTGGCCCTACAAAAAAGAGAAAACATATCATTTTTTAAGATAACTAGTTAGAGAAAGGAGGAGTTTGGAGAAGCAACTTTTCAAAGAGATTGGATGAGTTTGGAGAAGCCTACAAACAAGGAGAAAGCATAAGCCTACAAACAAGGAGAAGAGGAGGAAGAGAAATACCAAAAAGAGAAAAGCTGAGTCTTCTTTCTTTCACCAAATCTCATTTTTTGTCCTTAACCTCTGAAAATCACGTATGAAAATTAGCACATAGCCTTAGCAATACAAGGAGAAACATGCTTCAACACTCATAAAACAAAATCTCACAAAAATGAATATACATTTCTTAAAGAGACCCACCTTCTTAAAAAACTTCCTTTCACACAAGCAAAGAGGGAGAAGGACAGAGAGGGAGCACAAGTGTTGGGAGAGGGGCTGGGTAGGGGTGAGCAGTGGGAAATAGAGAGGAGGAAAGCAAGGTTGTTGAATATAAGGTGGGAGGAGAGATTTTTGCTTTTCCCGCAATAGAGATGTAAAAGACAACATCACGTGGGGTTTCAAGTTTAAGCCTCCAACGTCGCTATGTAGCGACACTAGTCAATCGCTATATAGCGATGTTTATATTAAAAAAGCGTCACTATATAGCAATGGATCAGGGCAAAGCGTCACTATATAGCGATGGTTCAGGGCACTTATTGTCAGAAGAGAGAAAAGGAGCTCATGGGTGGCTATTTTTTGGATCTTAATAGATTTCCTTGTAGCTCATGTTGTGATTTTGAAAGTGTGCAAATGGAAGGGACGAGTGGAAGCTCATTAGATGATGCAGTGACTTACGGAGAGGTTGTATTATCATTGCACTCATTTTGCAAGCGAGAAGTACGACATCAACGTCGTATTGTCATGCACCACTTGCGGATGTATGGGGAGGAGCCCGAACCATTACCCACCATTGGTGTTGCACGTGGTGATGGATCATTAATAAGTCAATGCTATTTGAGTTCATGATTAATATTGGATACCATTATGACACGAAATCTTGAGACAAGATCTTATATTTATACAAAATCTTGAGATAGGATGAGGAGGATGGCGAGGGTGCGCATATACCTTCATACTTTGAGCAAGACTATAGTCTCCCAGATGTGCTAGATGATGACGAGGGTATGGTGGACATAATGGATTCTATTTTTAGGAGCACTACATCACATGTACACGTGATGTTAGAGTCTGAGGTCAATATGCGAGAGTTGCAATAAACACAATTGTACGAGAGTGCTAGGATGTCTAAACTACGGGCTTGTCTCTCAATCTTGAATCTATAAGCAAAGTATGATACAAGTGGGGAAAAGGAGAAAAGAGAGGAGAAAAAAGATAGAGTAAGAGAGGAGATAAGAAAGAAAAAGTGGGGATAAAAGAGAGAAAAAAGAGAAGGAAAGAGAGGAGAAAAGAGAGGCCTTGATGAGGTTAGCTCCCGCATTAATTTGACTCATTATTTGGATATTGTTTGTTTTGAGAATCATCATTATTTGAAGCCTATGTATGTTTGAATTGTGACTCTCTTTTATCCTCTTTTCATCTCTTTTCTCCTCTCTTTTTCTCTCTTATCTCCTCTCTTTTTCTCTCTTTTTTCTCCTCTCTTTTCCTCTCTTTTCCTCTCTTTTCTCCTCTCTTTCCTTCTCTTTTTTTCTCTTTTATCCCCACTTTTTCTCTCTTATCTCCTCTCTTTCTCTATCTTTTTTCTCCTCTCTTTTCTCCTTTTTCTCCTCTCTTTTTCTCTTTTTTCTCCTCTCTTTTCCTCTCTTTTCTTCTCTCTTTCCTTCTCTCTTTTTCCCCACATGAAGCTTCAATAGCCTACGATTGAGCAAACAGATACAGACTTCGATCACTCTAATTCAAAGAATGCAGGAGTCTGTAAATGTTTACTCAATGTCATGTTGTAGGATTCTAAGCTTGCTCAATGTCTTACAGGTATTCTAAGCTGTAGGATTAATGACATGACTTCTTTGTTGCTTTGAAAGAGGGAAAAAGAGAAAGAAAAAGGGAAAAGAGAGGTGAGAATCATCATTATTCGAAACCTATGTATGTTTGAATTGTGATAGGTTGCTCCAGAATAGGTTGCCTGCACCAAATACCATGCCCACATCAAGAGATGAAGTGAAGAAGATGCTAACAATGGTGGGTATGGATTATGATACCATCCATGCTTGCCGTAATGATTGTATTCTCTTTTGTCGTGAGCATGGAGATTTGGCTAGTTGTCTGAAGTGTGGGGAACAACGATATTGAGATGACTTGTAGGGTGAGCAGATACCGGTAAAGGTCTTGAGACACTTTCCCATCATTGCAAGAATACAGCACATGTTCTGATGCAAATCCATAGCAGAGTTGATGACTTGGCATGCATCTCATCGGTCCACTGATGACACATTGAGGATTTTCGCAGATTGTGTAGCTTGGAAGCACATAGACAATCAGTGGCCGGACTTTGCGAGGGAGCCACACAACTTACATCTTGGGCTCACCATGGATGGTGTGAATCCTTTCGGTTTACGCTCGACATCTTGGTCGACATGGCTCATAGCCTTGGTGAATTACAATATCCCGCCATGGCTAGCAATAAAGAAGGGACACATCATGCTTGCACTACTTGTGCCAGGGAAGTACAAGGCAAAAAGTATGGATGTGTACATGGCACCTTTGATATGGAGAGGAGTGCGGGTCTTTGATATTTCCAGAGTTCTTAGACATACCAATGATATTTTGGTTAGGGTATCTTGATGTGGACGATGCATGACTACCCAGGATATGGAGAGTGTGCAGGTATGTGGTTGTGTCTTTACATGTATAATATAGGATTATGCTTTTATGACTCTCTTTCGCACGCATGTCTTTTACTAACACATTCATGCACGCGCACAGGACTTGTTACAAGTGGGTACCACGCTTGTCCTGTTTGTGGAATCGGGTTTGAAATCGCTTGCACGATACTCCAAACATATGAGGAAAAATGTTTACGAAGGTCATGCTCGATACCTTCCATTGGACCATCTCGCGCGTGGAGGTCAGCTTGATCCACCACCACCATATTTGAAGGCAAGTGACTGGATTCAAGCTTGGAGGGTGAATGGAGAGGGACCTCCTTGTGCTATGAAGAGGCTATCAATCTTTCACAAGCTTCCTTATTGGGGTCAGTTACAAATCATCATCTCTTGGATCCCATGCATATCTTCAAGAATGTGGGGGCTACTATTTGGGCACACTTGGTTGGTTCCTCGGGGGGGTCACTATGTATAAACCCTCTATATCACGTGCGTTCAAGGCCTATATTTAAAGTCCCTTATCTGTAAAAAATTTCATTAATAAAATGTACCCCTTTTCTATACAAATCTGTAAATTTTTTTCAAAACTATTTTAAATAGTCCCTTATGTATATTTATTTCTGTAAATTTTAGAAATAAAAAAAATCCTTCTGTTGAACTCACGTGATAGGGTTACATATGATGAGTGACCCCCCCGAGGTTGGTTCCAAAGACTCGAGAGGAGTGTGAGAAGGCTTACGTGCTATGAATAGGATGTCTCATTTGTGGCCCAATAAAGAAAGAGTCTAGTAACAGCACGCAGGCAGTACCAGTAGAGCTGTTCGTAGCAATTGAGGAGATTTGCACGTAGGCAGTTCATGTACTTGCAGATGAACCTTGGATTATTGATAGTGGTGCATCGCACCACATGATGGAAGGATTGGTATACCTCTCTACATTCGATAGGGAATGACATCCTGGTAGCAGTCAGCAATGATGCAAAATGTCCAGCAAAAGGAAAAGGTACGATTGCTCTCAAGTCAGATGGAGTTGTAAAACAGTTGTCCAATGTTCTTTATGTGCCAGATATTAAGAGGGACTTGTCATCCGTTTCTGCGATCACGGAACAGGACCTCAAAGTTCACTTCGATAAGAATGGCACACAGATTCTGGATCTTCAAGGGAAGGTCATTGGCAAAGGTACACCACGCAATAACATCTACGAACTGCGTGCTTCAGGAAAATTTATCCTTCTGAAAGCAACATGGATCCTCTCCCATGAGAGAGGAGGCAGCGATCAAAGTGGACATTTCCTCTTTTCAAACACCCACAGGCATGCATTGCTTGAAATGAGTATTTTAAAAGGACAATAAGCTTAGTGGGCTCAAGTCCCATGATTGGTAGAAGGTCTTACAGGTATTCTAAGCTGTAGGATTAGTGTACCGATAATTGTGATGCATTAGTGTAATTATGATTATGTTATATTATTAACATGACTTCTTTGTTGCTTTGATAGTTCATCTCCCAATTACAATAAAAGGGTGCTTATACAAGAAGATGTTAGAAATTCTATATTTAAGATCAGTGGTATTGTGAGATATGCTTACTATCAAATCGCATTGATTGCATTTTCTTCAATTTAAGCTGAACAATCTATAGATTGATTATGAATATATCTTACATGGGCATGTAAAATAGATGGATATTTAAAAAAGAGATCTCCATATCGAGCATCGAGAAGGCTACGGTGGAATCCATCGAAGCCATATGCTTGCTTGAGAAGCACTTTCCCTCGAGCATTATGACAACTTAAGTGCACTTGCTTGTACACATAGTTGATGAGGTGGCCATTGCAGGTACCATTCATAGTCAGTGGATGTTTTTTCTCGAGTGGTCTATCAAAACTTTGAAGGAATTTGTAAGACAAAGAGCAAGACCAAAAGAAAGCATGGCAGAGGGATGGCTTGTGCAAGAGTCATTATTATATATCACGAAGTTTCT
Organism: Dipteris shenzhenensis; assembly: GCF_047967505.1. NCBI lineage: Eukaryota > Viridiplantae > Streptophyta > Polypodiopsida > Gleicheniales > Dipteridaceae > Dipteris > Dipteris shenzhenensis. The sequence continues at coordinate 14,038,845 of NC_141613.1, read as the reverse complement.
TGCATCCACGGATCCCGATATGCCGCAAACTTGGCATAACAAGGATGATGATCACATCCTTGGTGAGGTTTCCCAAGAAAAAGGGATTGAAAGAAAGATGAGCGAAGAGCAAATGGAGAAATTCAATAAGTTTTGTATCCTTAATAGCAAGGAGATGCAGAAGTGGATTGAGAGATATGAAGCAGCCAAAGTAGAAAGAATAAATGTAAGGACGAGATTCAGAGTAATGTACAGGCAATCGCAATCATATCCACGGGATCTCGCCCTTCTCTCCACTCACATGTCACTTGATTGGCTACAACTGGCTCTATGTAAAGCCGAACGCAATGGAGAGACAATAAACGAGCGTGAGCAAGAGTTATCATCTGAATATATGATGCATGTAAGTTTCACTCTTTTGTAGTACAAAAATTATAGTGCATTATGGTCATATGGACGACATTTTCATGTTGAATGCATCGATTTAAAGAGAGTCACGTATGATTGTGGAGTCATGGCTAACTTCACACAAGATAGCCGAGCAAGTGCTTCGGATACCATAATCTTCTCTCCTCACAGTTGGATTATTGTGGAACCATACGCGAAATCTATGAAATTGATTTCAGACGATTTAGTATTTTCATTCTTGATGTAAAATGGTTTAGAACTATTTACAATGGTCCCCATGCAACAGTGAGAAAAGACAGTAGCGGTTTCTTTGCAATAGACTCCACCAAACTTTGGACTGATGGAAGTGATACTTTTGTTCTTTCCAAGCATTGTGAGCAGGTGCATACTAATGATTTAATTAATCGAAGCTTTTATTTTTAAAGATCCATTGATACATGTACTTAAGCATAATTTCATATATATAATTAATGGCATTTGACACCCATCTTCTGTTAGAGTTAGCTCAAATGTCCACCTCTCATGTAACCCACCAATATTCTGTGTACCCAATGTTGTAAGGCCCCCATATGAGGAGAAGCCATGATGGGTATCGGATATTGGGAGGGATCCCCAGTTTAGACACTGGAAGGGGTCTTAGAGTAGACCAGATGGTTATGAGACGGCTTAGGAGCCAAGAGTAGATACCCGTCTGCAAAAAGGGGGGGTTCGAGGGGGCGATAGCCCCCCCGATAGCAGGGGGTCCAGGGGGCGCAGGCCCCCGGTGGGGGTCTGGGGGCAAAGCCCCCAGCGGCAGGGTCCGGGGGCATGTTTTCTGAAGGATCGGTTGGTCTTCCAGGCCGACTGTCTATTAGGCCGACTGCCTATTACAGGGCCGACCGTCAACCACTTACACTATATAAGTGGCCACCCCCTATCATCAGATCACCAGTTCTTCACGCTCATAGTCCTCCGTCCAGCATCTGTCTAGATCACCATCGAAGCTCTATCTGTAGAGCGCACGGGTGGACAGCCAACCATCAGTTGTATCAGCAGTTTGGTATATCAGAATTTTTGTATTCTCTCCAGCTTTCCATCGTGTACTTGCGTTTTGTTGTTATCTTCCGCTGCGTACTATTTTCTTACATCTTCAATATAGGTGGTTTTTCCTTCGGATCGTTTTGATCCAAGATGGTGATACGTGATTCAAGTTGCACCATGAAGTAAGCAAATTTTTGAAGATAGAGATGTGGATATGGAGATACCACTACCAATGTCGGATCCAATTGATCCGGATGGATCTAGTGAAGAAGATGAAGATCACAATATGAGCCAAGAGGAAGATGCGCATAATGACATCGTATGGGAGAAAGATGGAGATCACGATATTGAGGAAGAAGATGACGATCATTAAGAATCACCACACTTATTGAAGAAGATGATCAAGTCTTACGTGAATGTACGATGCTAGAGTACGATGATGATATAGGAGATCAACTCGGTATAGAGTTAGAGATAGACTTGTTTGGTGCATTAGACTTGGCTGTACATACTCTTGTTCATTTATTCTCTCAAAGGATCAAACATGTATGAAAAGGAAAAAAAATTATTATTGGGAAAAACTATCTTTTAAAGTCGGTATGGGAAAAAACACTCTCTGTAAAATATTGCTATAGGAAACTGTCTCAGTGTCGCTATATAGTGACCATTCACAAGTCTAATAAGTGTCGCTATATAGCGACCATTTACAAGTCTAATAAGTAGTGCTATATAGCGACGCTTTTTAAATGTCTCTATATAGCGACACTTGCCTAAAGTTGCTATATAGCGACACTTAACGAATCCCGCTTTGATTACTAACGATTAGCCCCCCGCGCATGCTAAACGTCGGTGCTTAAGCGTCAGAATAGGACCTGTGTGTAGTAGTGATGTAAAACTAACCCCCTGTTTTTCTATGAGGATTCAAAGAGCAGTCCAAATGTCCAAATGTCCTTTATAGGTCTCAATTCGTTTGGCTCTCTCGTGATGTATTAGCAACTTGTACATCTGTGTGGAATGTACCGCATACCTCAAGCAATCTGTAAGAGAATATCAATGGATATTAGGATTGGGACCCAATTAAAAAAATAGTCTACCTGCAAACTCATATCCAACAGTGAAAAGCAACGATTCAAACTTTACTAGGAGCAACAAGAAAGCACATGAAAGACAATAATGCAAACAAAAGACTCAAGCTAGCCACATCTTAAAGCTAAAACATGAAAAATAACGGACCAGGCGCAAAACCGCTGGAAAACATGGAGTAGAGCTCCCTATGAGAGTGAAGATGGAGGGCACTGAGTTGGTGGAATCTCGAGAAGTTAATGGCCTCTTCCACCAAGTTATGGTCGCTGCGGAGGTAGCAGAGGTATGGAAGGTCCAGCTTGACTTATCAAGTCAGCCCAGGATCAACGGTTGATTGGAACACTACATTCTTCATGGCTAAGTGAGTCCACAAAGGTTACTTTTACGACGTCTTGGGGGAGGGGGTGCTCGTTGCTCGGCTGATTTGCGAGCATTTACAACAGACACTAGGGAGATGAAGGAAGATGGGGCTAGCTTTGGCTATGGCAATCTAGCATACAACAACTAGCTGGCCATGACGATGGGAGAAGTGCATCAATCGACATCTGTACCAAAGGAATCAAAACTTCAAGAGGCTTAGGATCTTTTGCGTATACGGTTGCATGAGAGGAGGACAAATCGCCTTATCTCCTGAAAGTTCAAACCATGGCAGCCCCTAAAAACTATGTTCGAAAACCAGCAGCAACCGCAATCCAAAAACCGCCTGTATTGTACTTGAATTCTATATAGCTTTGTCTTAGTTCCAGCTTTCCCTCATCGTGCTCTTCACCAACGCTCGCATAGAGTCCCTTCTCCTCGAATCTCCTTGCTTCGATTCTCCTCGTGACAGGCTTGTAAGCTTCTCTTCCTCATGCCTTCCGTTGAGCTCTTCTTGTCTCTTTTGGCTTGGCATGAACCGCACAGGTTCTGCCCATCTGGTTTTCTGAAACACCGCATGGTCTGAGCTGTAGCGCTTTTGCATCTTATTGCGTTCTCCTCTACGAAATCTCGGACCGTATGTGCAGGCCGCGTGTCACCTTAGAAATCATGTGCACTGCAAATTTTTCGCAATCGGGTATCAAGGCTTCGGCATGTCTCTGTTGCGAGTCATGTAAAGAGGCCATCAAAGCTGATATGGAATCAAAATTCAGGCCGCTTCCAAGTGCAGGGGACCGTTCTGTTCCGGCAACCTCAAAGGCCAAGCTCAACGGAGGGAAGACATGCCTGTGCGCCCCTACCACGCACACAGGCTCATTCAGGTGCAGAATGCATAGACATTTAGTTCCTGAACAGCCACTATCAACAGGGACTGCGCGACAAGAGTAGTATCTCGGGTCCAAAAGTTTCGTAAACCTGTTTTGAGATTTGGTTTGCTTGTCTTGACATCTTCAGTGCTCTTCATGTTAAGACTTCAACGCTCTGGTTTTATATTAGTAAAGTTTAGAAGTATTAAACTTTTGACGTCCTCCATTCTGAGTTATAGTTTTTAGACATCCTAGTGCACATATACCCGTGGCTTTGCCAAAAGAATTTAGTCTCGCTTGAATCAGATTTGACTTTAATCGAGAATGGTCTGGCTTGAGACGATTAATCTTTGTGATGATGTTCCACGTTTTATTGTTGGGGGATGCTATTAGTCCTTATATCTAAGGGATTTTAAGAATTGTTTGTGTCATATGCTTGTTTAGTTTTCTATTTGACAAGACAGTATTTGGACCCTATTCCCGAACAAAAACAAGCCTTTGTTACGTAGACCCAACATTTGTTGGAAAATTCTTCAAGTAGCTAATTAGATTATCCTTATGACATGAAACGTTTCTTACATGCAATTTGTTGTAATGTCTGTGTTTAGTTGTATGAATCTATGGCACACAACACAAATATGGCCTTTTTAAGTTTCTGTCATGTCTTCTTTCCATTCAAAATTTATGGCACACTAATTTTCTATCATGTCTTCTTTCCATTCAAAATTCTTCTTTGTCTTTGAGTTATTCGTTGTCATGAATGTATGAATTAATTAAAAAATGGTGGTCCAATTCATTCCAGCAGTTGCAGAAGATAATGGGTAGAATTTAGGATGTGTTGAGTATGGGTCATAGGGTTTGTGTTGAGTATGGGTCATAGGGTTTATCATCATTCATGTACATACAATGTCACATATCTTCATATGTTGTATATATGGGTACATGGATGGGAGGATAGAGGGCCTTAGAAGGGATCCTAGGTCATGGTGTTAATAGTCCTTATGCACTGAGGGAAACCCACTTAAAGTTCAATATATATTGTATCATGTTTATCTTTTTGTATGATAGAGAATGTACATTTTGTATAGTAAATGTGTGTGTTGTTTCTCAACCTCTTTGCTATGTGCATGGAGTATATATTTTGTATAGCAAATATGTGTTGTTTCTCAATCTCTTTGCTATGTGCATGGAGTATTGGATTATGTGTCCTTTTACATTGTAGCAACCTCTTTGCTATGTGCATGGAGTATTGGATTATGTGTTCTCTTTCACATGGTAGTTCTTTTGGTATGATAGAGAATGTACATTTTGTATAGTAAATGTGTGTTTTGTTTCTCAACCTCTTTACTATGTGCATGGAGTATTGGATTATATGTACATTTTGTATAGCAAATAGCAAATGTGTGTGTTGTTTCTTAATCTCTTTGCTCAATCTCTTTGCTATGTGCATGGAGTACATGTTGTATAGTAAATGTGTGTTTTGTTTCTCAACCTTTTTACTATGTGCATGGAGTATTGGATTATATGTACATTTTGTATAGCAAATAGTAAATGTGTGTGTTGTTTCTCAATCTCTTTGCTCAATCTCTTTGCTATGTGCATGGAGTATTGGATTATGTGTCCTTTCACATGGTATCAACCTCTTTGCTATGTGCATGGAGTATTGGATTGTGTTGTTTCTCAATCTCTTTGCTATGTGCATGGAGTATTGGATTATGTGTCCTTTCACATGGTATCAACCTCTTTGCTATGTGCATGGAGTATTGGATTATGTATTCTCTTTCACATGGTAGATCTTTTGGTACTTGTATAGTATATGTGTTAGTTAAATGGAATTCTTTTATAAGAAATTTTGCACTAGATAATGATTCCTTACCTTGCACTCAATTTTAGAGTCCATTTAACTTTAAATTAGAACAAAGTGCCAAACGACCATTGTAGATTTACTTGTGCTCTAAATTTTGAGCTAAAATGCTCTAAAAATGGAGTTCGGGTTTAAAAGTTATCATCATTTTACTATTTTTATATTAGTTTTGGTAAAATTCGATGATGTTATCGCATTTTGTTATAAGTTGACAAAATTCAATGATATCATTGATAATATCATCTACCTTCATCTTAACATTCGCTACTACAATCTCTTTTGTATAGCAAATGTGTGTTGTTTCTCAACCTCTTTGCTATGTGCGTGGAGTATTCATTTTTTGCTTGGCTTTACTACAACATCCTCTCAGATTCCCCCTAATGACACTCACCTTGTCCAATTGCACTAAGTCGTTATTGCATGAGGGCTTTAATAGCATCGTGTAGGTAATGGAATCAATTTTCTTTCCCCGCCAACTGGTTCCTAGCCACATCTTTAATTCGCTTGGGTAATACGCATGTAGCCACCTTTTGGTTACCCTCACCACAGTTGATTCCCCACACCTCTGAATGTCATCACCTTAGATGACATGCTCACAAAGGGCCTCTTTATGGATATTTTGTATGGGTTCCTCCTAGATGTTCACAAAGGCCTCACTTTTTTTAGAGCAGAGTACTCTCGACTTGCGGAGGGGGCGTAATTTGAGTCTTGGCAATGTGCATGGTCTTCGGTCTCTCCATCGTATCCTTCTTTGGATTCTTAAAAGTTTTTAATATAACAAGCTAGATTGGCAGAAAACTAGTTGTACAAATTTCCTTTTGCTCACACGAGGCTCTCAGCAATGGCTAGATGTAATCTTTTGGGCTCTTAATGATCTTTTGGCTCACTCGATGTAATGTTTTGGTCTCTAAGGCATTTATGTAATCTCTTTTCGTTCAATTTTAGGCTCTTCGTATGCACTGTTGTTAACTTTTATATTTGTATTTGAATGGTTATGGCCGATACCTATAATATTTTGGCCTTTAAGACTCTCAGCAATTGCTAAGTTTTAATAAATGTAAGATCATCTTTTCAATTTTTGCTCGGTATAAGTTGATAGTTTTATAAAAACTTGTTATTAGACGTAGATGTACATTGTAATCTATTTTGCTCCATTTTCATTTGATAAATTGTACTTTGTTCCTCATTTATATTTAGTGCAACAAGGACTAAAATACTAGGAAAAAAGGACTATAATTTTTCCTTGGTTTATTATCAAAATAGCGTTAAAATAACTCCAATGATCCCACCGTTGTGGTTGCATGGAGATAAATCTAAAAAAATACAATTAAACTTTTAGAAAATGAAATTGATGATATGGTCCTTGAGAGGTCCCCTCTACAGACAAGGTCCATATCGACATGCATTACACAATATCCAGAATGCCATTGAATAGAAATGGCTTGTTGATATGGCCCCTGTCGCTAAATGGGATCCATCAAGGGTCATATTGTCAATTGCATTTTGCTTGGTTGCACAAAAAAATACATTTTCCTTGGTACACAATATATAACTCAAAGAACCAGTGTAGTGGCTTTCATAGATCTCTTTATGAGATGTCATGCTAGGATAGCTCAAGGTGGCAAAACTACAGCAAAAGACTACACGATAAGTGATTAGGCGGTGTACGTGAGAGACTGCATTGCATGAAGCAGTGTAGATATGCCTGTAGTCGATCTCAAAACGACGATGAATCACCTGTCCTGGGGTAGTTGAAGATATGATGAGGGATTCTCCATTCCTAGCTACTCGTTGTGGGAGTAATGCATAGCATGAGCCATTCGCAAGTGTCACTCAAGTAGCCTCTGAATTATTGCAATGTGGTTTCACGTAAGGAAGGGGGAAGAGGGAGAGGGAGAAGGAGGGGAGAAGGGGAGAGGAGGAAGGAAAGAAGGACAAGGGAATAAATGGGAATAGAGTGACAACCACAAAGGCACTACAATAAAAACAAGAGAACACCCTAAACACTCTCTTGAAAGAGAAGAGAAAGCTTGTATTCAACTTGGTGCAAACAACAATGAAGACCAAAGTCAACCATTTGGCTTTTTATACAAGTCACCTTTTGAAGGGAGGGTCGACCCTTTCCATTTTTAGCACTCTCCCTCACTTTACAACCATAGGCTCTTGGGCTTGTACGGCGCCAAGGCATATTGCTATTCTTATCGACTCTCCCTACTAGTGGAAATAGCGCTTGTGTTAACCATATTAAAGCGCTTGGGAAAAGTCTGGCATTAGGAGGTGATCCTAATCGGTTTCCAAATAGCACTTATGTTAGCCTCGCTACTCCTAGGCTCGGGTGATTTGGGGCTCAAGCTCCCTGAGCACCCTCACACCTTCACTTATTTGGGGTTCGAACCTCGTAGACTAGGCTCAAAACCTGGAGTGATGAGGCTCGGCTTCTGCGAGACACCCCACGACCACCCTGAATGTTGCTAGAAATTCTTTCCTTCGGAATATTTGGGGAAAAAGCTCCCTGAGTTTGTTGACTTGTACTCCTTTCATGGCTATTTTCATTGGCGTCACTTTTTGATGTGGAAGTGGAGCTAAAAAGTACAAGGTAGATGCACTCTTTGTGGCCCAGAAGTGTGCATCTCCTTGTTTTGGTGGGCAGGTCTAGCTGAAACATATAGCCTGTGCCTGGGATCCTTGAATCCTTGGACTTTGCAGCTATACTCCTTGAGTTTGAGCTATACTCCTTCCGTGTGCACATTGCTTTTAATCATTGACCTTAGTGCATTTGGGTATCAAACTCCCTTGAGCTTGTCTTGTTGACGTAGATCATTTGGCTTGGTCACCTTTACTCATTGATTACCCTGCATTTGGCGGCTATACTCTATGGATGTTGACAATGCCATGTGTCAAGCTATGTAGTGTTTTGAACAAATAGATTGCATCTCATTATTATGCCATTGCGCCTTCATGGCAATACTCTAGACTAGATTCTCGTATCCCTCTCCTAGTCCATTCAAGAAGATGACTTGAACCATTTCTGTTGCTACAAGTTGATTGTTGTAGTCTTTGATCCGAAGTACATAAGCATGACCAATTTCAGTGTTGTTGTGGAAACTCTGGTTGATTTGATTTCTGAGTGTGAGAATCTTGAAAGTGTTATTTGACTCGTAGAGAGCTGCAAACATATCCCATGCTTCTACAAGTTGATTGTTGTAGTCTTTGATCCGAAGTACATAAGCATGACCAGTTTCACTGCTAGTGTGGAAACTCTAGTTGATTTGATTTCTGAGTGTGAGAATCCTGAAAGTGTTCTTTGACTCATAGATAGCTGCAAACATATCCTATGCTTCTTTTGATGTCTAGACGGTGCTCTTCTTGATCATATGATATGCATATTTATATTTCTTATCCCATTCTGCTTGAGCTCGGGTAATAGTAGGATCTACTACAGGTGTAAAAACTGTTGTTGTAGCTGGAGATCTCATTGTAGATTCTGTTGTTGTGATGATGTGACAATAGGTGGAGTAGAGGTCTTGCTAGCTAGATCGTCCAATGGTCTAGGTGTAGATCCATCGACATACTTTCATTTGTCCTGAAGTACAAGAATGGTCTCGATTTAGTATTTTCATGTGCCGTAAGTAGATTTGTCTAGCTTAGTATATGCCTCCCAATTGAGGTTGCTAGTCGTAGACATGGTGCTAGAAATGTACTCAAAGTGTTGTGAAAATCACTATTCGAATCAACTACAAAACACTGATCGTGGCAAGTAAAATCTGAACTATCAATGAAGATAGTACTGTAATATATAATTTGATTTGAATTATAAGGCTTATGGCAAATGTTGCTTGAAATAGCCAAGAGGATTTACAAGGTTGGAATAAAGTGCACAATGCCATGAAATAGCCAAGTAGGCTTTACAATGATGGCATGTGTGTGTGAAATCAAATCATGTGCTATCAACCATCTAAACACTCTAAAGTCTGCTCATTAAACTGATGTGATGATGTGAAACCATATGTGAGCATAGGGACTAACTCCAAGTAGGTACTGTAATGCCAAAAATTGATATTTTCTATTTGGCATTGGTATTGTTTTCTTCTATGTTGCTCCATGCTATCATCCCTACCTGAGGACTGATGGGCATATAAATACCACACCATATCATCAAACACCTCCTCCTCCATGGTTGGTCTACTATCACCATCACTCATGCATCCGTAACGGTCCCTCCTGAAGATCCCATTTCATATTGCTGACACTTCACCTCCTCAGGATGAGCATAGGGCAACATGACATTTTTCTGATTTGAGACCATTTCGGGGCCCGTTTTGAAGGCGGAAGTTCTTCGCAGGTACTCAGAAAATGATGCGGTTTTTGCTGTGCGACCACTGCTCTGCAGGGCGGTGAAAAGTTGCTACAGAAATTGCATCGTATGCCTGTGCACAGAGATATTGGGAGTTGCAGAATCATCCTTGTTGCCTGTTGATGCAAAATCGTCACTAGGAAGTGACTGTGTGGTTAAATACCACTTTCGTCAGTTTTGCAGATATGCTCGTGTGAGGCAAAAGCTGTTTTTTTTGCAGTGACAGAATATTTTGCAGTGTTCTGTAATGGCGTCTGATTCTCTTTCACAAATTGTCACTGAAAAGCTTGACAAGAACAACTTCCAGGCATGGAAGTTTAGAATGACGAATTTCCTTATGGTGTTTATGGAGTAGCCACCAGGTTATGTTCATGCTATTCATCCTGAGTTTGTTTGTAGGTTGAAGGAAGCCTTGTATGGCTTGAAGCAAGCACCTAGAGCATGGTCTAACAAGATAGGATAGTATCTTGTCACTATTGGCTTTCAGATTTCCAAGGTAGATTTCTCACTTTATGTGAGAAAAACAGAGAAAGGTATTATGCTGCTTGTCGTTTATGTTGATGATTTGATCATCACAGGTGATAGTTGTGAAGATATCCTTCACATGAAAATGCTATTGAAGCAAAAGTTTGAGATGAAGGATTTGGGAGAGCTGCGTTATTTCTTAGGTATTGAGGTGATTAGATCACCAAGTGGGATACAGCTCTTACAGAGGCAGTATGGATTGGACATGCTGTCCAAATATGGGATGACAGGCTGTAAGCCTATTTCAGTTCCTTTGGAGCAGAATGTGAAGCTGAGCGCAGCTGCATGTGAGCTTCTGGAAGACCCTACTATGTACAGATGCATAGTAGAAATTTTGATTTATATGACTATTACCAGGCCAAATTTGAGCTATGCTGTTGGATTGGTAAGTTAGTTTATGCAGGCTCCAAGGAAACTGCATTTGGATGTGGCTAGACGCATACTCAGGTATGTGAAGTCCACATTGCAGTATGGACTATTTTATGAGACTGGGATTCAGATACAGCTGCACATGTGGATACACTGATGCTAATTGGGCTGGTAGTATTTCTGATAGACGATCTACTAGTGGATATATGTTCTCTTTTGGGAGTGATGCAGTCACTTGAAGCAGCAAGAAACAGCCTACAGTTGCCTTGTCGAGCATAGAGGTTGAGTATAGGGATGCAGCAATGGCTGCATGTGAGGTAGCTTGGTTGCATAAGCTACTCTATGATATGCATCAGTCTACAGATGGGCCAGTTGTCATTTATTGTGACAACATGAGCAGTATACAATTGGCAAATAACCCAGTCTATCATGCTAGAACAAAGCACATTGAGGTGCATCATCACTATGTGCAGGAAAAGGTTTTACTAGGTCTTATTGATCTAGTTTATGTCAGCACAGAGGATCAGGTAGCTGACATATTCATGAAGGCATTGGGCGCAGAGAAGCTCCGCAAGTTCAGAGACCTGCTTGGTGTGCAGGAATTGGGATTGAGCTCGAGGGGAGTGTTGAGATATCGAGCTCCACTCGTGACGTCCAGGGTGACCGTTGTGCATTTGTCACACACTTGTTAGCTACAGATGCGGTTGGTACACCGCCCATGAATAATGGCTAAATGACAGCTATCCTTATGTACTCTAGTTCGTGGATTAGCTAGTATGCCACCTTAGTTAGCTGAGTTTGGTTTGAGACCCACATATAGGGTTCTCCTATTTCTTTGTACTAGAGTTCTTTTGGCTTTCACAACTAAGAAGAGGAAAACTGTTTTCAGCCTCCACCTTTGTGTGTATTCCCCCATTGTGTATGTGAGAAAGCTGCAAGTGAGACTCCTTCCCTCTCTCCCACTATCTTCACACCAATAAGGAGGATGTGGACATCTGGAAAAGAGAGGGTCCCTATTGGCTCCATGTGGGGAGACTCTTGACTTTCTCAATATTTCAAGAGTTGAGCATCTGTTGATGGGACACATCACAAGAGTAGTCAAAAAGGACATGGATGGTGACATATGGGCTTATGTGATTGATGGAGAAAGGAATCTATAGGTAGCAATTGTAAATGGGTGAAGGAGGGTGACAAAATCTCTATAAAAGAAGCCATCCTCTCCCTTGTTCATCATCTCTTCCAGCATTAGGTCTCATGTTGCTGTAGCTCTAGTCTCCTCAAGCCTCTTCCATGAGCCTTCTCTCCCTCTTGTAGATATTCTCTTATGTAGACTCTTGAGTCCATCTCTCTCTAGTTCATTCTCTCTCTATGAGTAGTCTTGGAGCTTTCTCTCCCTCTTGTATGTACAAAATGTCTTCTTCTCCCTTGTGTTTATAGTATTTTGAGATGCACTGGAGTGAAGCCTCTCTATTGACAATGAAGATCACTTTGTATTCCCTCTCTTGAGTCTCTCTTCCCTTTTCTTTCTTTCAAAGTCTTAATAGTTCTTTCTATTTAGCCGCTCATTGCACCCACATGGTCCATCCATTTCTCGAGCCACCAAGGGAGTAACTTACTCTCTTCTAGGAAAAATCTATGAGTGGTGGATTATCGTTGATGAAGGTGAAGTTTTGAGGGAGCATCTTGCTCAGGCAAAATTAGCATGGGTGGAGAGCATTTTTTATGACAGTTTGACCCCCTATTAGTGTTTTGCTCATAACTTTCTGCTCGGTGGTCTGATTTTCATAAAACTTATATAGCACAAAGCTCTCTCCAAGGTGTATTTTTCTATGTGATTAGATACTACTGTAAAAAGTTACGAGTCTATGTATCAGACAATATGTTTTCATGATAGTTTTTACCCTCATTGTGTAAACTGCCTATAACTTTCTAACCGCTTCTTTGTTTCTAATGGAACTTATATAAGCATGAAGCTCTTATCAAGGTGTATGTTTCCTCCTCCTCCTTTCAATATGGCGATGGCATTTGTTATGGTTGCCTCTGTGTTAGATTTCTTTTCTCTTTCTCTCCCCCTCACTCCACCTTCTTAGCTCACCCAGGTGCAGGAGGAGCTAAAACCATCCCGTGCTCGGCCATAGAATATGATAGCTTCCATCTCTATTCCCATGGCTTTTCCAATGTTATCTTCTTCTTGTCAAGCTTTTCAGTGACTATCTATGAAAGAGCATCAGACGCCATTATAGAACACTGCAAAATATTATGTCTCTAGAAGTCTATTTCATAAAGTACTGTGAATGTACTTGTAATGACTCCAGTTTCTTTCTGAGCCCGAGTTTAAGCATGTTTGAGAAAGAACCCTCATTGCAATCGGGCGTTGGAAGCTCATGCATGCCACCATTCACCATCTACCATTTCCAAGCAGATGTAGTTTTTGCCAATGCTTGAACATTGCTCGATGCAAACAACCCCTCCTTGCATCAATACTTGGCTAACTCGTTACAACACTTTGCAAACTCATGGTTGTGGGGATAATATTGTCACACCACCTTATGAAAGTCATGCATAGCAATTGGGATCTCTTTGAGCTTCATATTCCACCACTCGAGGTCTAAAAGGTACCCAATACTATGCAATTGATTATGAGCTTGCTCCCATCATGGCCTAAACAATTGCCACAATTCCTTGTGTTTTGTAGCATTAAATGATCTTTTCTCATTCTCCTGGCCTGGGCGAGCAGGGGGGTTCCTCACAATAAGAGCTTGCTCAATACTCCAAAAGTGCATCCATGCTTTTTGGATTGTTGAAGACTTTGAGTCCAATGCCCTAAGCGCATATAAAATAGGCTTCATAGCATTAGCGGCATCCTCAAACCATTTCCATAATGCAAGGGATCCCAATGATTCTCTCAGGTCATGCATTTTCTCCTTTGTTGCCCTATTGGTCAACTCTAACATCCATCATTCAAATGCATCATAGTGAAAAGTTTCTATAAGAAAACTCCTATTTTTTGCCAGAGATTGCAAAGTGTAGAAGTACATGGCAAATCTCATGGTTGCTGGCAATTGCAACATGGTAGAACCATCACGAGATATAAACATTGCTTTAAGATATTGCTTTAATCGTACTAACTTGACGATTTCTCAAGCCTCACAAACAATCTCTTTGAACCATGGCACTTGTTTATACCAATCTTTCAATGCAAGATTTAAAGTATGTGTACAACATGCAGATGCATATAAATTGTTATACTCCCTTTGAAATATTCTTCCCACCTTTTTACATCTCTTGGCATTATCCATGACAACATGAACAATCTTTTCAGGGCCTAACTCTCTTATAACCTTGGATAACACACAGCCATATATGTCCCCAACTTCTTTACATATGAGGCATCAATCGATGCGTGAAAGGCCTCCCCACTTGGTGATATAAAGATTACATTCAATAAAGCATGGTGTTTTATGCTTGTCCACCCGTCATTAGGAAAAAAGGGAGCTCATTTTGGGGCCTTTTACGGTTTGGAAAAATAAGCTCTCAACCAATCAATAGAAGGCCAACATAACGTTGAAAATTCACGAAAATAAGAGAAAATAGAAAAAAGAAACAATACTTTATGTAAGTACAAGCGTGCTACATTAATGAGGAGATTGGTTTTTTATTCGTAGAAGATCTTTGGACAAGAAGATAGAATCTAAACTGACATTTTATCTGACAAGATCCTTCCCGCTTCCACCTTCCTTTGAATTTTCAAATATTGTGCCGCCTTTCGTGCGAAAGGTCTACCATTCTACACCATTGCCTCATTGTGCAACTGCCTTCCTTTTCCAAAACTGCTCCCTTGATCCTGTTTGGCGTAGAGTAAGATGTTTCTCGTCAACTGTCTGTTTGCCCACTTTCTCTTTCTTGAAACTTCAAATTGTTATCTTAGTTACATTACTTTGCTATTCTTACAGATTCAGAAAATCTCCATGGTGAACCAAAACCACGGCCGTTCTTGTGCAAGACGCTCTGTGGATGATAATGCTACGAAGGCAGAATTATACCAAACATCCTTACCCCGTCGACTTGCTTCTTCTATTTTGTCGGTAGAGAATTCAAGTACAGTCAAAACAGAAGGAACTTGGGAAAGGTTTAGTGTTTCGAAAGGAGCATGGGTGCTCATGCAACCTAGCAAAAGAAAAAGACCCCAGACAAAAAACATTTTCTTGGCATCGTGGAAGGGAAGAGTACGAGATTTTAAAATCACCAAAGGGAAGATATCCGTGAAAGAAGTTTTGATTCAGCACGTGTACATGCATAAAGAACTTGTCTTGCGAGACTATCCAAAAAATCTTCCGCAACACAGGCCTAATTGTATATTTTTCTATTGTGGTTTTTTCCTTCATGAGGTGTATGGATTTTTAAGATGAAGCTTTCTCTCTTAACTTATTGACATTTTTGTGTTGTTTTATTTCAGATTTATATCCTTCATCGTATGAGACATGGCAAAACATCGATTGTATTCTGGGATTTATAGATGTTCTGCATGGATCGATAGGAGAACAACAATACCAAGGTCGATGTGCAACAGAGCTAGCTCAATGGGGTATATTTTTTACTGATCATTTTTATCAGTTGTTGGACAAAGCTAAAACACATGGTGTATTAATAAAACAAGACCTTCCGGCGTGGAATTCGGTGGATTGGCCTCACCCACATTCTAGTGTTACAGAGGCATATAGGGCGAAGCTTTTTACAGAAGTACAGAAAGCTCTGAGGCCCAATATTGCCACTAGGATAGTAAAAATTTCTTTGTGCATGCCTCTCACAGTTTTTGTAGACTTGTTTAATACCTTTCCAGTAAAGGTTTCAAAAACAATGCTCACAGTTAAAGCAACAAATTCGGCATGCATGCCACAATTTTTGGATAAAGGTTGGGATAAGAAGACATGTAGTTCAGTGTTTTGTGAGGTGGTCCAACCTTCTATGCAACTGAAGTACATGGTTGCATCACAAAATTTTATTTTCTCTTTTTATTACAAGCGCAGTCGAATGCTAGGTTCAAAGCTTGTCCCAATGGACCAAGATGAAGAGTCGTTTGGTGCACAAAATAAACTTATTGATATTGATGTTCTTGAGAATGGTGATGTGGTAGCCAGTATCTCGTTAAGAGAATGTTGCTCCCTAGCTCAATTACGCAGTGACATTCTGTTTGAGACTGAAGGTTCTATCTCAAACGACTTTTTATTTATCTACAAGAACAGAAAGGTACACCATCTGATTTATCCTAGTCTCTATAAGCATTGCTATTAGTTTAATTTACCACTCTAATTCATATTGCTTTTTTGCAGTTACTCAGAAGAAGAGAGAGCTCAGTTAAATGCAAAGACATAGAAAATTTTAAAATTGAGATCACACATACTCCATAAAGAAAGGTTTTGTATTCAATCAAGTAAGATTTTGTACAGAATTGTTTAGCTGAATCTGTAGAACATATTTCTAACATCCATTTTCTATTTATGTACAGTTTCATCCAGAGGCTGCTCTACATTTTCTGGAGGATCTTCTCTCTGCTGCTCCATCCTGTCCGTGCTCCATCCTGTCTCCTCCACTGCCCCAGAAGCCTCTCTTTGCTGCTTCTCCACCTTCTCCTCAACGTCAACAGCAGGTCTTTGCTCCTGTGTCTGCTCCTCCTCAGCACTCTGTGATTGCTCCTGTGGCTTCTGGTCCTCAACATCAGGTGCTTCATATGTGGGATCAAGGTGTATGACACCTTCTTGTACTTTAGAGCTTTCACCCAGCTCCACAGTAGCTGCTACAATAGGTTTGGGGGAGGCATAGCTCAAAAACCTCAAAATTGTATGAGCTCTAAAATTATGTACATAGTTGGGGCTGAAGCTATCCTCTTTCATCTGCAATGGCAGAGGATAATTTAGAACACTTTGTATCATTATGAATTATATTCAACCTAAATGAAAAGTATTTTTCCTTACCAGATCTGGCTGTTCCTTTTCAAAGTAGCTTGAAAGTATATATTTTGCATTGATCAGCACCCTCCATCCACAACTACTTGAATCATTTTGTTGTGGTGTCTGTACAGTTAGAAAAAAATGTTAGAAACTGTGAGCATCAGCACAAAACAAAATTATTCAATAAGTTCAAAGACATAGCATTTAATAGACTTTTTACCTCTAGACTTAATGGCTCTATTGAATCCAACAGAGAGACATTTAGAGGACAATGATCCAATGCATCTAATAGCCTTCTAATACAACTGCAATATGTATAATTTAGTTAGTATGGTATCAAAATAATGAAGTTTTGAGTTCAGAAAGCACACACAGTACTTACAATTTCAGCTCTCTGTGTGTGTTTTTTAGAGAGTTGAATAGAAAGCACTGCTTCTGCTGGATGTCAATAGACACAAAACTCCAGTGGTCACTGCATAAGGAAAAAAGCATAAGCAAATGAAAGGCTACAAGAGTTCCCAATATTAAAGAAGAATCTTAAAAGAAGTAGTCACCCACATACCTGCTATGATATGGAAGTAGCAAAATGTCAATTACTTCAAAATTGCAGTGTTTGAACCAGCTGGAAATACTCATGGGAGTCTCTTTTGCATCTCTTAATCTAGAAGAAATGGCTGGATCAACAATATGGACTGTATGTTGTACAGAGGGATGAAGCCAGCTTCTCATCATGCTGCATAGGATCAGAACATAATTAGGGTAGGTTATAAAAGAGTTACAAGGAGGATTGATTTGCAAAAAATGTAAAATTTAAAGACACTTACTAGAGCATTGCAAGAATGATAGTATCTGAGCAATACTCATTCTTGTTAGCCAATGCTGCTAAGCATTGTTTTGTCAAATCAAAATCATTGACTGAAACTTCATCCTCAATATGTACAACTACATCAGGGCCCAGCTCCTTCAACCTTCTATGTATGTGTAGCTCCTTCTTTCCAGTTTCCACATCTATCACAGATTTTGTTTCTTTTACTTGCTGCTTCAGTGAGTCCTCATAAGCAGCCTTCCCTCTGGTGTTCTTTGAGTGTGTTACCTCAACAACCTTTACCTCATCAACCTTGACCTTCCTTGTAGGTGGAATGAGCAATATATCTCTCATTTTGATGTCCTGCCATTCCACAGGATGAACCAGCTTGTCATATCTCCATCTCACTCTGGACAAAGTGTTGAAATCTTTGGCCATCAAAGTCACCCTGTGAGCATGGGCTGCTACAAGCATTGCATCCTCAAAATATTTCTCCAGGTAATCCTCTGCCATTTCCTGCAAGGAAAGAATGGCAGTTCTATTCCACCTGAACCCAAGGTTCCAACTGTCACAAATTTCTCTCACCAGTCTTTGAAAGGGTGCTTTGGGTATTGCAAAACCTATGGCTTTCTGTTGCCTCCTTATTTCCCTAAGCACACCTGCACCCTTATTCAATCTTTTGGCCTTTTGCTTGAGCAAGCTCATTGGCTTACCCTTCCTGCCATGTGAAGCTCTTCCCTTTGGAGGAACACTAAACTTCTTGGAACCTGTCCCAGCTGCTGTTGCTGCAAGACCTGGTCCTTTGCCAACTTGCCTTGCAGTTGATTTGGTTCTTGCCATCACTCTGAAAAACTGCATACAAAGGATTGGAAAGAGATCAAAGACATGAAGAACATGTTCTAACAAAGAAAAGGCAATCACAGGGGTGGTAGAAGCCAAATAGAGAAATTTGCAATAAAATGCGATATGAGCAGTTTGGAATTTCAAACAGGTCCACATCGCATTTTGCTGCAAATTTTTTAAATGAAATGCTGGTGCACTCCTACAGTGATTTCTATGTTTCTCCAACCAAATATAGTATGAATGGAGGTCATGCAAGAAGATCACATGCAAATATCACACTTGAAGATCTGCATTCCTTCAGTGATTTCTCTGTCTTGGTTTGAGCCTATGCATTTCCATACAGGATGTAATTTTTCTATGTTAGGCAAGAAGATTGCAGAGGCTAAGGGGAGTCACAAATTCAGACATGTTCTCATTAAGAAAAGGCAATCACAGAGGTGGAAGAAGCCAAATAGACAAATTTGCAATAAAATGCGATATGAGCAGTTTGGAATTTCAAACAGGTCCACATCGCATTTTGCTGCAAATTTCTGAAATGACATGCTGTTGAACTTTTACAGTGATTTCTTTGTCTCTTCAGCCAAATACAGTATGAATGGAGTTTATGCAAGAAGACTACAGCTATGGAAGTCAAAAAACCAGAACATGTTCTCACAAAGAGAAGGCAATCACAGGGTGGAAGAAGCCAAATAGAGAAATTTGCAATAAAATGCGATATGAGCAGTTTGGAATTTCAAATAGGTCCACATCGCATTTTGCTGCAAATTTTCTAAATGACATGCTGGTGCACTCCTACAGTGATTTCTATGTTTCTCCAACCAAATACAGTATGAATGGAGGTTAGGCAAGAAGATCACATGCAAATATCACACTTGAAGATCTGCTTTCCTACAGTGATTTCTTTGTCTTGGTTTGAGTCTATGCATTTCCATACAGTATGTATTTTTTCTATTTTAGGCAAAAAGATTGCAGAGACTAAGGGGAGAACCCATTGTTCCTGACCTGGAGTCTATCTGTGGATGTGTTGTGCTGCTGAGGATGATTCTGTGCTGCTGGACAAGATGCTGATGCTGCAGAGTATGGAGGTAGGGAGGCAAGAGAGCAGAGACTGGAGGGCAAGAGTTCTAAAACAGGATACCACAAAGAAGTGCAAAATGAATTAAAGAATCACTAAATCCCACACGTGTGGAATCTAGTCGTTTTTCACACGTGTGGATGGGACCCAGATCTCTTGGAGTTTGAAATCTGGCACGTGTGAAAGTACACTTTATTCCTTGGAACTTGTGCCATTCATTATTTCATCATGAATACCACAACCACTTTTCCCTCCCCTGGATTCCAATCTCTCATCCCTGCCACGACTCTCTCCTGATCCTTTCTCTCTGATTCTTTCCTGCCCAGCACACTCCATCCAGACTGCAGCCTGCCTGAAGACAGTACTGCCAGATCTCCAGGTCACCTAGAGTGCAAGGTTCAAGCTAGAGAAAGAGCAGGAGATTTACCAGTGCAACTCAATCAGCATGGAACAGGAAAAAAAAGGTCAGAGTTCTAGTTTGGTTTTAATGTTTTTCAACATTTATTTCTTCCATCCATTGGATTTTTTATGTCCCAATGTCTTCACTCAGCTCCATCCTTCTTCCACAATGTGGTAAATCACCCAGAAATTAGATTGTAGGTTGATATGAACAGAAACAAGAAATTTGCAACAAAATGCGAGGAGAGTGGTTTGGAATTCTCTAAACAGCCCATATCGCATTTTGCTGCAAATTCCTGTTGTGGACTCCTTGCTCATGAAAATTTTCATTCATTCCATTGTTTCTCTTGCATATGAGAGCATAGTGTCCAGGAATCACTGAAATGAAGCAAGTGCTTGATTTGACATGCACATGAACAGAACTTGAGAATTTGCAACAAAATGCGAGGAGAGTGGTTTATAGTTCTCTAAACAGCCCATATCGCATTTTGCTGCAAATTCCTGTTGTTGACACATTCCTCATGAATAGTATCACTCATTCCATTATTTCTCTTGCATATGAGATCATAGTGTCCAGGAATCACTGAGATGAACCAAGTTCTTGATTTGACATGCACATGACCAGAATTTGAGAATTTGCAACAAAATGCGAGGAGAGTGGTTTACAATTCTCTAAACAGCCCATATCGCATTTTGCTGCAAATTCCTGTGTATTATTTGTTTCTCACTTCTACCTCATTAATTTGCTACCTTTAGCCCTGTGAAGATCTTCCTTGATGATGAGAAATGTTTTTGTTTTGGAACAGCTGGCTCCCAGGCCCCACCTTTCAAGAGGAAGCTGGACTTTTCTGCTGCTATAATAAAACCTCAGCAATCACCAGGTGAGTGATGAGATGTCATGAAGGAATTATCTGGTGATATACAATGCATTCACTGATTGCATATGTCAGCATATAGAATTCATAGTATATAAGTTTTTGAACAGGCAAAAAGAAGAGGCTGGAGCAGAGTGCTGATTCTTCCATCAAAAAACAAATGGAACCAGAAGAGGACAGTTCTCCAGATTTGCTCCTATTTGAGTTTCTTCACAAATGCAAGGCTCAGAGTAACTTCCATTTATACCACAGTATATTCAACATGGAGTTCTCAATGAGCTCTGTACTGGAGCAACACAAAGATTTTCTTTCAGACTATTGGGATGCCTTCAAAGAACTGACAGAGGCAGGAAGAATTGTGGGAGGTGAAGGTTTTTGTGCACATTAATCATATTGTCTCCAATGACAGGCTGAGGTACCATGTGAGCAGAAGATTTGACAGCCTGCCTGATCACTATAAATTCAACTGTACTTTGCACACCAGAAAGTGCAGAGTGCTGGAGGAGAGCATGGCATTTCTCATGTACATTGTCTTCAGTCAGGAGTCTTTGGATGAACAAGGGCAGGAAACAGAAGAAGAAGACACATCTGAAGCTTCTGAAAAGGAGGATGTTTCTTTGGGCTCTGAAATGGCAGAGCAAGAAGAAGATATCAACCTTCAGGATGAGGGGCTGCAAGTGGCTGCTCTTGACCTTGTTCAACTGAGGAATAAAACTCTGAGGGGAGCAGAGCCAGTTGAAGATTTTGATGTTCAGAGCAGCAACTATGCAGTGCCCATGCTTCCAGGTGTGTTGATTGGTGGAAAGGATTATGTTTTCCTCCATGATATAGAGTGTATGTTTGATTTGAGGGAGGACTATGCCATTTCCCTTATTGTCCAGGCTTCAAGGCTTGACAAGGAGGTTGGCATAGAGGATGACCAATCACTTCTGGCTTTGGAAACAATGTTTGATCCTGTAGAGGCCCTTTCATTTTGTTTTAAAGAGGCTGAAAAGTTCCAAGAGCCAGATGAAGCTGCCTTCCAGCTCACACAGGAAGCTATGAATCTCTCAGCTCTATACACAGAAAAGACTAGAGAAGAGGCTGTACAAGAAGGGAGAGGGATAAATCTTTGGAAAGATGAACTGCTTGTTGCTGATGAAAATGAGAAGGTACTTCAAATCATATACTTTGACTTCTGCTTAACTTTAGTTTTGTAGGTTGTGTATTGTCTCACTCCAATCCTTTGATATGTTGCAGCTACAAATTGAGGATGACACATTCCTCCAGAGATCAAGTGGAAGCAGGCAGGTTGGGTTTCGCAAAATGTCAGGCCTAGCTCATTATAGGCAGTGCCAAGATCTTGATTTACCATAGGCAGTTGAGCAACAATGGAGAAGCCATTGTTTACTTCCTAAAATGTTTGTCCAGGGCTTTAGGTGGACATGCTCTTTCATGGCAAAAGGAAAAGATCATTTTGATAGAGAGGTTGTCTGCCATAGATATATTTGGAGATTATGTGAATAAGCAGGCCTCTAGGGCCGCTTACTTTTTGTCTTACACTTCTTATGCATTAGCATGTGGTGTTAAGGACCCCAAATATCTAGAGGGCTATGGAAAACACCAGCTTGTAAGGTTTCGAGAGCCACCCATGATCGCATCAGGCCACACAGTCCAAGAAGAGGAACAGGTGGAGAGAGCTGAAGAAAAGGATAAAGAGACAGTCGACATCAAGCCAATAAAGAAGAAAAAGACTCCAATCAAGATCAAAAAGAGAGTTCCGATGAACAGGCCCTGGGAGAAATAGGATTTAGTCATCGAATATAGCACAAACATTATATTAAATTTGAACTGATTTGTATAAAGTCTTTGATATCTGGTATGATCTTGTATAAATGATTAATAAGTTGATGATGAAATGATTTGTACATTTACATAGAGTGGTGTCGTTAAATATTAAATGAACAATATATTGAAATTGTAAACAAATTGTATTAAGTTCAGATCATATGTTTCACATTGAAATTTTTTTCATGCATAACACCAAGAGTCACTTGTTCCACTAAAAAAATTTCTATTGAATGAGTTTGAAAACATGTGGACATAACCCCAATAAGTTACAAATGAGTCCTATTCATGTTTACTTGTCCATTTATGGTTTCTAAATATCTTCGATTCCCTCCACTGTCTATGTCTCTCTGCTGCAATTGAATTGTCTAGAGCTTGTCTTTGTCTTTGCTTTTGGGCTAGAAGAAAAGCAAGCTTGATTTTGGAGCTAGCAACTTTTCTTTTAGCATGCAGCCTTTGTAGTATGCCTCGGTAAAACCATTGGAAGACTTCCTTCAGACTATTTGCCTTCTGACTCCCTCCATAGTGTTGTGTGTGTCTAAAAAATGCATTACGTGCCATGTAGTGAGACTTCTCCATGCCTTGGGTAGACCAAATAGCTAGGCATCCATACTTTTTGACAAAATAGGGAAGATGGTTGTATATGATATGCTGTAAGACATAAGAATGCATAGTAAGTAATAAAAAAAAGAGGATCACACTTAAGTAAAAAAAAAAGACAGAACCTTACCATGTAGTGAGTTATATTGCAGGCTGTCCACGCGTCTTTCATTGACTTCCCAAAATGTTTAATTGCCTCCTCAAAGTTCTTGTAATCACTCTTTGTCCATGTTACTTTGTCACAGAACATGAAGAGTTGATCAAGAGACCTCCACACCTCTGCCTTCCTATTTCGTGCTTCCCCATCTGCCTCATGATCTTTCACAGCATTATGGACTTGCTTCCACAATCCATAATTAATCTTTGAAACTGCTCTACCTTGCCTTACTTGCTTACTGTGTTTGGGTCGAGACAAGAATCTTCTTGCCTTAACACCACCAATAGAGGGCTTGATTGGTACCTCCTTGCCATTGGTAGACTTTTTAAAATCCTTTGTGATTTGAACATCTCCTCCATGCAGACCTATATCGGATAACACTTTTTCCAATGCTTGAAGAGCATCCTTTCTATTTTTTTCGGGACGGAGTTTCCAAGCAAATCCAATATATAAAAATACCAATTTCTCAATAATTCGACATAGACCATGCAATGTGCAGATGTGAACATTACATAGTGGAATGTCCAGAATGGCCTTGAAGTCAGGGTCAACTTTATCTCTATTAGGTGCTCTCTTCCACCATTTTGAATCCATTACTTGAGCTGATTCTTTGCAGTAAAGACAAGGAGACTTTGAGTTGCCTCCTTTACTAATGTTATACATGCACTTAAGTGTTTTAAGATCCCCGGCCATGTGCCACTCTACTTGAAAATCACCTTTTCCTGCAACATGGAGATTCTCGCCTTGCACTTGTCTTTTGATTATTGTTGGTATTTCCGTGTGATGAAACACCCAATCTAGTGTTTCATGGTCTTCGGTCTTCACCTGCGAGATTATAGAAAACAAAAGTATTACTATATCAGATTTGAAAACAATGACCAAAATCAAGTATAAAACAGCCCATGATCATACCTGGAACGAGCCTAACCACCATATGTGTTTCTCTGACTGCACACTAAAATACTTCGAACTCGCTTCAGTCAATGATGTATCAATCGCTCCATTCATCAATGTAATAGTAACTCTTTCCATTTTCTTTTCCTTTACAACCTCACACTCATCCAGTTTGATAACAAATTTCAAAATGCCTTTGCACTCCTCAAATGTTATTCCATAAAACTCGACCATTCTTTTTTGAAGTTGTTGCAGATCTAAAAATATATTGTTCCAAGGATCATACACAGTGGTTCCTTTAACACCATGAAATATTTCTTCAATATGGATATACTGCCCAATAAATTCATCTATACTTTCATTCAAATGACCTCTTATCCTCCACACGGTTGCTGGATTTGGCAGTAAAACTCGTTTAATCCTTTGATCTTTCAAAGTTGAGGATATCGCATGAAAAATCGAACTATATCCCTTCCTGCTAACTCCACTAACATCAAGAGCCTCTTGGATTATAGTGCCATCAACTTGATTATTGGATACAAAGTCCTCTACAACATTGCGTTTGACTGTTTTGTATTTTTTTTCCTCAATCAAACCTTTTGCTACACCGCAAGAAAGCAATCCTTTCATTTGTTTAACAGGAAGAAGGTTCGAATCCATATTTTCTTTTGCAGGCTCCAATAATTTCCTGTAATAACAACATTATATGACTATATTATTCAGCACCTCCATTCTTATTTTGCGACAATCAACGAAATAGATATAGTCTGGAAGAGAGCCTTTTTGAGTATACAAAATGATAAATTTCAATCTAACCTTGCTTCCTGAATTCGTCGCTTGCATCCACCAGTCCCAGCCTTCAAATTTGCAATGTTTTTAATCTTCCTGCTACGTTGTCTGTCTCCAAGCACGGTTCTCTTCTTTCTTGCTCTTGTCAATTCTTTTTTACTCTTTGAATGCTCCTCGATTTCATTCTGCAACTGCTGCTCCAATTTTGCACGAATGGCTATCTCCTCCATCTTGGCCCCCTTTTCTTGTAGGTACATCATTTTATACGTTTCCGCAAATGCAGATTGCACTGAAATATAACCAAGAAGTCCATTTTGTCCATCGCCGGCAAACCTCAGTAATGTGGTGGGATTGACAAATGGAGGTGTAGAGTTTTTTACTTGACATTTTGGATATATGCTTCCGTCGCACCATAAGTCAATATGTTGAAGCCCTTCTCTTCTCATATTTTCCCGCTGTTGAGCATTCAGCACCGTATCCTTTCGTCTTTTTTGTGCTGGAGCATATTGTTCTTCCAAGTCGATGTGAAGATGGTGTAATCGCTTCTTCTCAGATAGTGACTCACTAGTATCGGCCATTTTTTGTGCTCCTCAGGTTGCGAAGTTTGTTTTTCAATCTCATAGTCGTTTTGTAACATGAATCGTGGAAGTGTGGCGGTATCCATGTGAATATTTTAAAAACTTGCAATCACTAAGTTCAGTGATGGACTCTTAATGAAAGACCTGCACACGTCGGCCAAAGAGATGCGGAATCTTTGGTAAACAAAAAAAAATCTA
Source organism: Dipteris shenzhenensis (assembly GCF_047967505.1). NCBI lineage: Eukaryota > Viridiplantae > Streptophyta > Polypodiopsida > Gleicheniales > Dipteridaceae > Dipteris > Dipteris shenzhenensis. Next base: position 14,013,032 of record NC_141613.1, on the reverse strand, counting down.
AGAGGATATTTAATACAAAATCGTGTTAGTCAGACAAAAGATTATCTTATTCCTTTTTGAATTGACAGTTCTGTAGTCCTTACTGACAAATCTGAGCCACGTTTCCGTATTTTACTATTTTTGAGGTCTTTTAGGAGAGAAATAAATCAAAAAATAGTGAATTTCTTACAGGGCCCCAAAATGAGTTCCCTTTTTCCCTAATGCTGAAACAATTGTGCATCCGGTGTTATGCAGTTGCTCAAAAATGCTACGATTTATGTGCTCTCTCTTTTGCATATGCATTATCTAACAATGACGTACGCAATGTGTGGTAAGAAGGCAGCTTGAAGCGTGTCCCATAGTTAGAAATGCAATTCCATGTAGCTCTCATATCATCATCTCATTATCGACCTTACTCAGTGGATATCCTACTGGCAAGATTGATCTACCAAGTACATACTGTGCATTCTCCAAGTCTTGAACCCGGATGCTCTCAACTATCGTGGGTTGCCTCAAGTTAGGAGTAGCAATTGCTGATCTAGCTTCATGAGCCATAGGTGGTGATCTATCTTGCATGCTAGTATTTACACAAGGAGTTTTGGCATGGGAGCCTAAAACACTAGTACTTCCATCACTGTGTATGCTTACAGACTCCACACAACTTATACCTTGACTTTCCCAAATTGATCTTCTTCATATTTTTCTAGAAGCTTGCACCTTCTCTGTTAAGGTGCGAGCTGCTATAGCAGATCCTAGGGCTGCACAATGCAGAATGTTGTTTCTTGAGTCACTAGGCAAGTGGCCCCTTATGCGAGGTGGTCCCCCAGATTTTTATATTCCACAATACTTGCATTTCCACTCAACATAGTCATAAATATTAATAACAAAGTCCCACTCTAGACCATGTGACTTATATTTTTCCCCCTGTGCATGTGGAACAACTCTTTGAGAGGATTGTGACACCTGTATAAATCCTCTCCCCATATCTTGGTTAAAAACCTTACAGGGTGGATCAAGCATTGGGGTAGTGCCCATTTCGGCAATGAGATCCTCTTCTGCAACTCCTTCTTCAACCCCGGGAACATTTTCAGGCATATCAATAGTGGCATGGGCATGACTTGATGCATCCACAGTTTGCCTAGTCATAATTCGTCTTGAAGATTGTGAATGAGCATTTCTAATTTCAGGCATTTTCGATTGTGCATTCGTAGTCGCAACACGTGCCCTATTTTTGCTCATCATTGCCATCTTTTCTCCCCCTTCTCTCCATACCTAAGGCCCTTAGCTTAAGAGTCAAGACTGCTCATTAACAATCGCATTCATTGGCACTCATGATCGTGGTCCTCAAGTTCCCCAAAATGCAAGGAGTCAGAGTATAGACCACCCTCAAGAACACACAACAAACACTCGCATCCACTAGCCCTCGTGTTCATGGTCTACAATTTCTCCAAGATGCAAGGAATCGGAGGAGTAAACCACACCCAGAGGTATAATGAATGCTGACTCACTCTGACCCACTTAGCCTTACAACTATTCAGATCCAAATCGTGGCTCACTTTCTTTCCCAACTTATTGGGATATGGACCACAGCCGGGTCGAATGGCGAGCCTCTATCACCATTTCCACTGATATATAGCCTCAGGGCATGCGAGAAACTGGGAATCTACACCCCACAACCCACTAGTTTTCAAGACACTACCGGCGGTAGAATTAATATTCCTAGCAGTAATATTAATTATCGCAACGGTGTAACTACCAGGGTGAGAATATATACCATGGGGATAATTAATATTACTGTGAGGAGAATTAATTCTACCGTTGATAGTGTCTTGGGTACCGGCGGTACATTTATCTAATTTATCGGTGATTTTTTCTAGTAACCTACGTGATCACGTTGTTTTCACGCTACTTGGAAGAGTAGTTAACGAACGTTAGTGACCCATTAATGAAAACATGAAAATGTGAGTGTAATCCTTACTAGGACCTCAAGAAGGATAGAGCTCGTAAACTCATTAAGGATGCAATGCCATATCAGCTGATAGCAGGCCAACTCTATCGTGTGGGTAAGGATGGCATCCTGCGAAGATGCATGTGTGAACACGAATACATCGAGGTGCTGGAAGAAGCCCACTCACCAATCGAAGGAGGCCATTTTGCCGTTGAGTTTACAACATGTAAAGTGCTACAAGCTGGTCTCTGGTGGCCAACACTCTTTGGAGACACGAGTGAATTCGTCAAATGATGTGACCCTTGCCAGTGCATCCAAATCCCACATCCGGTAGATATGATGCCCCTAACCGAAATCCTGGCCGATCAACCCTTCGAGAAATGGGGCATCGATTTCATTGGTTCCATAAGCCCAGCCGCTAAGGGGATCGGGGCACAATACATCATCCTCATCACCAACTACTTCACTAAGTGGGTAGAAGGAAGAGCAACGGTAAAGGTTGTGATGCAAGATCCACCGCCAAGTTCTTATATGAACAAGTCATTAGGCGGTTTGGATGCCCGTTGGAGTTAGTCAGCAACTGAGGAACTCACTTCCTCAATGAAACCATAGCAATCCTGACGAGCGAGTTTATGATCATTCATAGGAAGTCAACGCCATACTACCCCAGAGCAAATGCCTTGGCCAAAAGCTCCAATAAGACTTGCTATAAGATTATCACATGTATGGTAGAAGCCAGTCATACCGACTAGATGCATAAGCTCATAGCAGCATTATGGGCCTATAATACATCTACAAAGTGGCAACACATTGTACCCCCTTCAAGTTAGCCTTTGGGGTAGAGGCAGTAATGCCAATGGAGAATGTAGTGCCTAGCCTCCGTCTTGCTGTAAAAGAAAGAATCATGAAAAACATGCTAGCTGAAAGGCTAGTCGACCTCAAAAAGCTAGAAGAGACAAGGTTGCGACCTACTCTTCGAGTAGAAAAGGCCCGATGTAAAAAGTGGTTTGATCGTAACCTCAAGAACTAGGACCTAGTAGAAGGAGAACTGGCACTCTTGTATAGTGTCCACAACACCAAATGTAAGCTTAAGTACTGAGGTATGGGTCCTTACCATGTAGTTGAGATCACTCCTCAAGGGTCATACCGAATAGCCACCCTTGATGGAACAGAAATGGAAGGCTACCTAAATAGAAGCAAGGTGAAAAGATACTACGGACCACTCACCATCTCGACCCTTCAAGCTGTACATAGACAAAAGGAACTCAAGGTAGAGCTGGCCAGGATGAAGCGCTAGGCCATCGAGGAAGCCAGAATCTGTAATGCTAAGATCCAACAACGTAGACAACGGATGAGCTAACAATAGAGCCAATCAGGTTTCTTGTTCAGCTATAGGTACCATGCATGCACATCAAAGCACTCCTGAACCTAGAAGCGAGCCACAACTTCATATCTTGAGAGGTATGGGAAGAGCTACAAGTACCCTAACCCTCACTATTGCCTCAATAAGAGCTATAAACGGCCAACTTATGCAAACCTTGGGTTATGTAAATCTAAGTCTAATGGTTGTTTGCCAAGCTGTGGATATACGCTTTTATGTTCTCACTACAGAAGCCACCGAAGAGCAGATTATTCTAGGAAGAATTTGGTGCTACACCATCAACTAGCAAATTGACTGGCATGCCCGAATTGCTTCGCTTACCCATGGTGGTCAAACGGCAGCGATAGTCCTGCTATGTAGACCAAGCCCCGCGGCCCCAACCTCACTGATTCACAACAATGAAGTGATGCAGCAAAGCTAATTGGAAGCCTTAGCCTCCATTTGCACACCGCTTAAGGGCCCAGCTCAAAAGGAGAAGAAAGCTCTCTGTAGTGGTAAACCAATGTCATCGCATGCTCAATTAACGTTACCATCCTCCGCTCAAGAAATCCGAGAGCTGCAAGTACAAGATGCTATCCTCTACGCCCAATGTCACTTCGATTGGAACTAACACCCAAAGAATAGTAACATAGCAACATCAACTCCGGTCACCTCAAGATCACTTCCCCCACACACATTCACTACCCAAAGAAAGTCGTGCCCAATTCTCACGCCTCATCCATCGCCATGCATCGCCAGCAATCTGAGCAATATTGCCCACTTGGGCGGCCCAGGCAACAAAGCCACCTGGATTCAAAAAAAGATAGTGCAAACCTCGAAGGCGTCGAAGGCAGCTCACAAGTACCTGTGTCTTTCTAGGATACAGAACCACAAGAACTTGCCAATGAACCGGATATAGCAGGCCAGCCTCAAGGTACCAAATATGAACTGGTGCCACGGGCAGTCCCACTTAACACAAGAATCGCCACCACCAGTCAAGGAACTCCACAAAAACCAAGTTCCACCCCATGAAGAGTTACATAAGAACCTCCCCCTAGGGACAGACACTCGAAGGTAATGGTGGCACCCTACTCACACAAGCAGGGGCCAACCCCACAGGTTGATTCAAGAAAGCTCATTTCTCCAAGGAAGTCGGATTCTACAACAACAACAAAGTCCGACATAAAGGTGCCTCTGGCATCCAAGGTAAGGAACAAGCTGGACGCATACTCTACATGTCTCCTCACTCACTATGCTACAGTACGGCACTCACCTCCATTGCATTCATCATAATCATCAGGTCTAGGTCTAGGTGAGTCAGTACAGTAGGCATCTCACCCGATGCACCCGTAGCCCACTAGTCCATATCGAACACACCACACGTACACACACGATTAGCACCCGGTGATTAGAGTCTGCTCTTCCATTTTTACAAGTGTTGATGTTCTTACACGTTGACCTCACTATCATGTTGCACCACACAAGTGCACTCCGCTTAGTCTAGATTTTCCCCCAAGATTTTCCCCCACAACCCACTCCTCCTTCTCTTTTCCCTATTTTTACATTATCACTACCCCGCCGACCATCGCCGAAACATTCACCACCAACCATCGCCGAAACATTCACCACTGACCATTGCCAAAATGTTCACTGCCGACCGTAGCCAAACCACTACACCACTGACCGTCGTCGAAACGTTCACCATCGACTGTTAGCAAAATGTTCACCGCCAAGTGTCGCCAAGCCATTACCCCATCGACCATCACTGAAATGATTCCCACCGACCGTCGTGATCACGGTACCCCGTCGGGTCATCTCCATCCATAATAGCACCGCCCCATCGCCATTCGAGTACCACACCAATCGCGGCCTAGAACACTCTGTGCCAACCATCACCATCAAGGTTCAGCACCAGACGATGCCATCAAAGTTAGCACCGACTGTTGCCATACCAGCATCCCACCAGTCGAGGGGATAGAATTCTATAAAAGCTGGCCTACCCCTCCGGGTCATTGCTATAGCTGCTACCACAGAACTCTGTCAAAATGTATCCAAAAATCCAATAGTTCCCTGCCCCCTTCCCCTACATTCCCATTGGGAAATTTATGTCCTCCTATCCTTCCTCATCCACCAATTCCCTCGTCATGCAACTTCCACTTCTGTTTGCCATGGAATCCGAACATGACTTCTACGAGTTCGAAGCTGACCTAGGTTTCCACCCTCGCTCTATTCCAGAGGCCACCGGCCCATCAGATTCTCAGAGCACTCTTGCCACTATTTGAATGCTGGCCGAAATACCCGCGGAGGACTTACAGGATGAAGACACCTCCACTAGATAGGCTACTCAAGAAGAGTCGGCTACAGCAGGCACATCTCGCATGAGAACACGAAAGCGCACCCCGACACCAAATGTAGGCAAGTACAAGATCATGCATTCACAATCACACTCACCTTTAGGAGAAGCATGGCTCTAAGAGCTAGATGCTTGCGTGATCCACTCATGCTTTGCTTATGAGGGTCACAACTACATCCTCCACTACCACACAGCAGCATCATATGCCGATCTCCAGGATTGGATAGTCGTGGAAGCCCTCAACTTTGTAGGCTAGGGATTAGTCTTGCAGCCCATCTCCCATGCCACCTGGACATGACTCTAGTGGTGGAATTCCTCAAGACATACGACAGCAACACCAATGTTGGTGTTTTGCGAGATGCAGCAGGCAACCCCCACCATTATCAAATCAATCAGAATGAGGTGTGGGCAGAATTCAACTTGCCAGTGGTGGCAGAGAAATACTCCAAGTAGAAAAAGAAGCTCAACTACCTAAAGATGGTCTGTCACTATGACTACCACAAGTGTAGAGGCCACATCCAGTTCACCACCATCCACAAGCCTGAAGTAGAGCGACCATCAAGAGCCTTGCAATGGCTCACCCAAGTGAAGCACAGGACTATCATTAGTCCGTTGTGCCCAACGTCTTGCTGAGAATGGTGAACTTGTAGGAGACAAATTGGGCTGACTACTACTATAGCCAGATGAGAGATGATCTCAGCACCCATGGGGACATCATCGGCAATCCCATGTTGTACATGCCGAACATGTATTACTTTGAAAAGTTAGCATCTACCGGCAGCTTCGACCTCGTCGAGAAATCCACCATCGGTCCCATATAGATCGAGTAGGAAGAGACAAAAACAAGGGCCAAGAGAGCGAGGACAATGCCAAGTGCTACTTTGGTCACTCAGGTGCAACCGGAACCAAGTCATTTGCTCAATCAATATGAGGAAAGCCAGCTGCATGAATTCGTGCAATGACAACTATGCATGTAGCGGTTAGGTCCTCAGGATAAGGGCAAATAGGTGCAAGAAGGGCCTACTCTCATTGAGGACCTCCACGGCAATGACACCATCGAAATCAGCCTCCATATAGAAGCCAAAACTACGCCGACAACCCCCGCTGCACCCTTCATCTTAGTCTCCACCACTCCTCAGGAGACAACATCCACCACCACCATTGGCACCTCTTCCACGCCATGGGCAAGCCTAGCAAAGGCCATACAATTTTGCAGCACGCCCCAATACAGGGCAATGGGAGGATATAGCCACATGATGACAAAACAATTATCATGCACAGACGTAATGGAGATGAATCTCATTGAAGCCATGGCACAACTACTGCAAGTCACCCGCATGATCTTACAGAGGAGGTAGGAGCAAGCCCCAGAACTCTCCTCAAATCTCATCCAAGCCCAGCTCACATGAAAGCTAGGTGACAATGGTCGCAGCTCAGGCAATGGGCCATGCTACTGACGGAAGTCAAGGATGACCTCGCCACTAGTGAATCCCTGGTCCAGACGCTCATGGAATAGGTGGACACAGTAGAATCAGCCCCACGTGTGACATTGGAGCAACAAGCATAGGAAGAGAAACAGTACACCCACACACAGGAGCCCCACGTCCAATAGATCCTCTCCTCATAGGATCTCCTGGAACAAGAGAGGAACCTCACAATCTCCCTCCCAGAAGAAATCAAAAGACAGTGCGCCACTGGCCAATCTGAGGAGTCAGGGTTGCAAGACCATGAGCAGTAGGAGTTCAGGATGTACAAGGAGGTGTCTGCACAATTGGCCACGTATACACTTGCACCACGCACCATCGCCCAAACCTTGCAAATGCATTTTGATGTACTCCGCACACAAAACCTTATCTTCCACCTAGACCTCACTACTACACTACCGCCTAATGCCCTCCAAACTATTCTCTATCGTAATCTCGACCACTATCGCCCCATCTTAGCGATGTCATATTTCTCTCTTGACCTTCAACCCACCTCCCTATCTCTTCTCTGCCCCTCTGCTGATCTCTAAACCCTATCCACCCATCCCATTCTTCTTAATTTTCAAGGTTGGTGCCGCATCATCACTTAGTCCCTTAATTATCCTACGGACGATGAAGTGATGCAACTCGCAAAGCACGAGGAACTCACGCCATGGGTTTGCACTCCCGAAAGTTTGCATGTAGACATAAATTGGATGTAGACCTATGGCCGAGCCTCAACAGTCCAAGCTCAAAGACACCTTGTGGCCTACCAATCCATCACCTACCAACCCCTCAGAATAATAATACTCTTTAATCGGGTGCTATAAGCTCTCCAAGACTCACTTGAGTCCTTGGTGAGAAAATTTGAAAAAATTCACGTAGCATACCCTGAGGAAATATTTGAGGACGAGGGACCAAATGCAGTTGCCCTCTTTCATACCACTGCCCCCTACAGATATTCCATTACTGCCTCCCCTAGATCCTGCCCAACCCACCCAACAAGCTTCCCAACCTCCTCTTCCTCGGACAACACTGCCCGAGTACTTGTCCAATGCCTCCAACACCACCACCTTGTAGATATTCCATTACTGCATCCCCTAGATCCTGCCCAACCCACCCAACAAGCTTCCCAACCTACTCTTCCCTGGACAACATTGCCTGAGTACTCGTCCAATGCCTCCAACACCACCACCACACAACACGGACCCTCCCAGTCCATCACCTCCAATGCTCCAGTCAACCTCCCTGATGAAGCCTTCAACATGCTACTCAAAGTAGCACATTTTGTAGAAAGCACCGATGCCATGATTCCTGCAAGCCCCATAGAGCCAGAGCCCATGCTACTTGCAGATGATGAATCTCTACCATCCCCACCAAGGTCTCCCCCTGAAGATGTTCAGTGGTGTCCAGACTTGCAGTCCTTCTAAGAGCTACCAAATAGCACTAATGCACCATTGGAAGTGCCAGCTCGAGGACTCTAACCTCCACCTCTATGAAGTTCTTTAGGTGCACCCCCTCACATAGGTCATAGCGCAGTCATTCAACGATTGGTGCTACACACATCCCAAGCACAAAGAGGTGCATACAGCCTCGCCCTTGATGCCCCCATCGCTGTGATCGATGCAGATGCCATTCTACAGCCAAATTGGTAGCTCCCATTATTTAAGCTAGAGAAATTTTGGCGCTACTACCGTAGCGTGCCCATCGATCGTTGAGTCCACCCACTCTACATGCCCATGGAACCACATTGGGCTTGGGCTACCTTTTGAGCTCTCCAGCAACAAGACCCCAATGTGTTGTACAATTTTCCTAAGTACAACTTTCCAAAAGAAATGACATAGGAGGGTTTTTGCTTCTGCCTCTAGTAATTCAATGACACCTACGGCTCAGTGCCATATCTAGCCATCGTCACTACCGTTCATTTCAAGTGCCTCATCCTCTTACTCCTATGCAATCTTCCCACCCACAACTCACCGCCCCTAGCTGCCCTGCTATCTCCACCCCCTCTGCACTCCCCCGCCCTCCCCATCACCTCTTCTGCTTCTGTCGCCCCTCTTGTGCCTGCTGCTGCACCCCCGCCAACCTCTTCTTCTCCTATCTCCATTGCCTCCTCGCCTGCTTGCTATGCCTCCCTCCACTTGCTTCACCTCCTACCACCCCTCTTCCCTTTGCCTCTGCCTTCTCTTCCTCCATCTCCTCCACCTTCGCCCCCTACAAACTCCACCTTTTTTGCCTCCCGCGCCCTTCCCATCGACAATCGCATCCACAATGTGACCAAACAGATTGTTTGCAATCCCGACGTTGGTCCAACTCAGTTCTAGAACCTCCACTTATACCTCTGCGTCTGCAATCTCCATGGGAATCATCTTCATACTTACGAGGATATGCATGCCACCCATTTTTGGAAGTACCACTTGTACCTCGCTCGCCTCATGTCAAGGCAGCTGGACCGCTACCCCCACAACCCCAAGATAGTTTTGGTAAGTATAGGTCTTCCTCCACCTTTCAAAATGGTTTAAAAATAATTATTGATAGAGTATAAGGATGTCTTTGCTTGGATTATACTGATATGAAAGGAGTAGACCCCAAGTATTATTAGCACAAAATCAACCTAAAGCAAGATGTTGTGCCAGAGATACAGGAAAGATATAGAATGAATCCCAACTATGCCAAACAAGTTAAAGAGGAAATTGATAAGCTATTGAGAGTTGGTTTTATTTATCCTCTCACACATGTTACATGCTCAGTTCTTTTTATGTTTTGAGTTATTTTTACACCTTTCTAACGTTAGTCAGATGAAAGTATGACCCTAGCACTACCATTGCCAGGTGTGGATATGTGTGGGTGTTTTCCAGCTTTTTGGAGACACCATTAACACACATCCATCTCTACATCGACACATCTGACTTAGCACATAAAAAGAACCAAAGAAAAGGAATTATTTTTTGTTCTTTCATCGATTGATGGTTGGTATAGATCTAGATCAGAGTAGACTAGATTGCCATAGAGGGGACACTTTGAATTTCCCTAAGTTGCCAATCTAAGCCATGCCCAAAATTCCCAACTAGTAATATGACATGAAGTTGGGGGTAATAAACTTCACGCACCTCTTCACTTCCTACTGCTTTTGAACTGAATGACAAAGATATTTATCATTGAGAAAGGGACATTTAAAAGAAGCTTTTATGCCAAGATACCACACCATACTTTCCTTCCTTAGATGAGAATGAAGATGGTAACATCCCAAGTGATGTTGTAGTCAAGCATAGGGAGAAGGAAAGGATCAGCAGAGGCCATAATCTCAGCAAGCCGGTCTACACCAAAGAGAAGAGCGATATGTTGTTGAAAGAAGATCTTGTGGCTCAACATGACATGAACTAATATATATCGAGGAGTTTGAAGGGGCTGATTGGGTCAGATGGATAAGTTCCAAGAAAACATTGCACCTCCTTCATCGATACCTTTACAATTAGCTCAAAACACTCTACAACTGTTATTACACACAAAGGCCTATAACTTTCAGTAGAGACATGATATCAAAGATTTAAACACCTATATATATGCCCTTGAGATGGGCTTCATGCTGATATATGTTTCATAAGAAATTAAGAAGCGACCATAAAATTATGGGTAGTTTACTCGATGGGGGTAAAAACTACGATGAAAACAGGCTGTTAGACACAGAGACTCATAACTTTTTACAATAGTATCTGTATCAAGGTCGGATTCAAGTTCCAATCACCTAGAAAATGCACATTGAGGAGAGCTTTGTGCTGATATAAGTTTCATAGAAAACAAAGAAGCAACCAGAAAGTTATGGGTGGTTTACTCAATGGATGTAAAACCTGTTTGGAGAGAGCTTAGCACTGATATAAGTTTCATCAAAATCAAACTAGTGAGCAGAAAGTTATCAGCAAAACATGACTAACATGGGGTAAAACTATCATAAAAACTACCCTCCACCCATGCTAATTTCGCTTGAGCAAGATGCTCCCTCAAGAATCGACCTTAATCAATGATCCACCACTCATAGATTTTGCCTAGAAGAGAGTAAGTAACTCCCTTGGTGGCTTGAGAAATAGATGGACCATGTGTGTGCAATGAGAAGCCGAATAGAAAGAACTTTTAAGGCTTTGAAAGAAAGAAAACAGAAGAGAGACTCAAGAGAGAGAATACGAAGTGATCTTCATTGTCAATAGAGAGGCTCCACTCCAATGCAACTCAAAATACTACAAACACAAGGGAGAAGAAGAGGTTTTGTACATACAAGAGGGAGCGAAAGCTCCAAGACTACTCATAGAGAGAGAATGAACTAGAGAGAGATGGACTCAAGAGTCTACATAAGAGAATATCTACAAGAGGGAGAGAAGGCTCATGGAAGAGGCTTGAGGAGCCTAGAGCTACAGCAAGATGAGGCCTAATGGTGGAAGAGATGACGAACAAGGGAGAGGAGGGCTCCTTTTATAGAGATTTTGTCACCCTCCTTCACCCATTTACAATTGCTGCTCGTAGATTGCTTTCCCCATCAATCACATATTAAGCCCATATGTCACCATCCATGTCCTTTTTGGCTACTCTTGCCATGTGTCCCATCAAAAGATGCTCAAGACTCTTAAAATATTGAGAAAGTCCACATGGAGCCCATAGCGACCCTCTCTTTTCCATATGTCCGCATCCTTCTTATTCCACATGGGAATTCTAGAAGGATTCCTCTTGACTCCACACTCCTCCACATGCCTTCCACATGCTTGGCATGTGGCCTCTCTTATATTATTGGAACACATGGACATGAGCCCACCTCTTTATATGATTCAGCAATACATGGCATGACGCCAGAGGAGATGTACACTGGTAGGAAACCAGATATTTCTCAGTTGAAAATTTTTGGTTGCATTGCCTATGTTCATGTGCCAGATGAGTTGAGGTCCAAGTTGGATCCAAAAGCTGAGAAGTGCATCTTTATTGGTTATTCTCTGTAGCAGAAAGGGTATAGATGCTATAACCCTTCTACTCATAAGTTTACAGTGAGCAGAGATGTTTTTGATGAGATGAGCAGTTGGTATAAACTAGTAAATGTGATGATTGATGTAGATGCATGAAATGGTAATGCTGCACAGAAGTCATAGCAACAATCACAAAATATTAGCGGACCTATAGTGTCCTCTAGCAATCGTTCACATACTTCACCATGGACAAGCAGATTGAGATCAGGAGAATCTCCTCAAAGCAATTCAGATAGTGGTATGCAGGTATCATGAAAAGGAAAAGAGAAGGCAGATCAGCCCATGTTTGATGTGAATGCATCTCACTCTTATGTGTATGGTGAATCCAGTGGCTCAGAACAGAGCATTGATGATGAGTTGGGTATTCCTTCTATTGTTACACCTGGAGTAAGGAAGACCAGGGATGTTTAGAGTTGCTCATCCCCCTCTTCTCTTTCTCCCTCCATTTCTAGCTACAACACCTCTTGGATTAGGTGCTCATCCCCCTTTGCTCTTTCTCCCCCATTCCTAGCTACAACACCTCTTGGATCTTCTCTCCACCTTCAGTTGCACCCTCTATATCTTCCCCTCCTCTCCCTCTATTGGAGCTGCTCTCTCCCTCCAAGTTGCACTTTTAGGTCCACTTTTGTTTTTGTGACCTCTGTAGAAGCATGGTGAAGAGACCATACATGTCCTCTGTGTCCCACAGGAGCAAAAATGCACTGGGTGAATGGGTGCCTTGCACCTACATCTTGAATGATTGGATAGTCATGAGAGGATCTTCTAAGGGTCCACATAAGCTTCCCAACAGCAAGAGGGGTGATCTTTTGAATGAATGGAAGGGCCGCATCATGAAGTTCAAGCTTGGGAATAAAGGATGGCTTGCAAAGGTGTAACACATGTACATGGGGAAGGACATGCACCTTCCTCCATCAAGCAATCAATCAAAAATACCATCACATTGTAAGTTTGCATTTTGTGTAAGATTTCTAAGTGTAATGAGTCGTTTTAGGAAGGCAAATGCATGATGAAGAGAAGTCCTCTGCTTTGAAATAGAGAAATATCTATTGGTATAATGCCAAGTACATTACTCCAAGGACGGCATCGGGCTATGGCCATCTTCAATGCATTGCAACACCACAACTGGAAGACATGGATTGTAGCATGGTGGACACAAGAACAGTGCAATCATACAAGGAAAAGATTGCAAAGGATGTGGGCATGACCTTGAAGTTTACATTTGGCTCTAAATGGGTAAGATTGTCTTGGTTTATGCCTCTGTACATTTTTTCTTCTTATTTTCAGAATATCTAGATGCATAGAACAGAAACCATGTGGTCATGCAAGTGCCTACATGAGAATGCCCTTAAGGAATTGCTTGGGGTGAATTGGGAAAGTAGATCAGATGAACAAAAGGGTGATATGTTTCAATGCCATGTGTGTAAGGACAATGTGGCTGTCCAGTACCACATCTCCCACGAAATGTTATATATTTTTTTCCAATATAGGCCCTAGAAGAAAACAGGTGGCAATTGGCTCCCCCTTGACTCTAACAATGATGATAATATAGGGGTAAGTTTATATATTAATTCTCATTTAGAAGATGTCAAGGATAACAGGGTCGGTGGGATTTTGATCAGTGTGTCAGTCAGTGGAATAATTATGGCGATGGGAGTGGGGATAAAAAAATAGTAGCGGTCAGAGGGATAACTAGGTCAGCATAATAATTATAGCGATGGGCATGGGGATGAGCTTATCGCGTTGATCGGCAAAATAATTAGATCGGTGAGATATGAATATGGCCACAGATGTGGCGGGAAGTTTAGAATCATTCTTATTGCCTGTTGATGCAAAATCGTCACTAGGAAGTGACTATGTGGTCAAATACCACTTTTGTCAGTTTTGCAGATTTGCCCTTGTGAGGCAGAAGTTGTGTTTTTTGTAGACAGAATATTTTTGTAGTGTTCTATAATGGCGTCTGATGCTCTTTCATAGATAGTCACTGAAAAGCTTGACAAGAACAAGTTCCAAGCATGGAAGTTTAGAATGATGAATTTCCTTAAGGGAAAAGGCTATTGGGAGTTCATTACTGGAGCTGAACAAGAACCAGTTATTCCTAATGTTCCCAATCAATAAGAGTTGCAGGCATTTAAAAGATGGCATGAGAGAGCCAGAAAAGTTATGTACTGGCTGTCTATTAGTATTTCAGATTCTATGATTGTGCATATTCAGGATGCAAGCACGCCGAAGGAGGCATGGGATACTTTGACAAAAATGTACAACACAAATACGCAAGCCAAGAAAATGCAGCTCAAGGAGGAGTTGCATAATGTGCAGAGAGAAAATATGAGCATCAATGAGCACCACATGAAGGTGAAGAAGATTACAGATGCACTTGCTTCCATTGGGTTGCTAGTGGAAGATGATGATTTAGTTTTTGTGACCTTAAATGGTCTAGGAAAGGATAATGCATAGTTCTAGACATCCATTGCCGTCCGTGAAAAAGTTCGTGATTTTGAGGAGTTGATTGCTCTTCTAATTTCTAAAGAGCAAAGAGATGGTGGTGCATCTTCTTCAGGAGGAACTCCAAAGGAAACTGCCTTCTACTTAAATGCTGGAAGAGGTATAGGCGAAGGTAGAGCAGGCTGATCTAGAGGCCGTGGCAAAAATCAAAATATGCAGCAAATTCAAGAAAACTAGTCTTGTGGAGGAGGACGTGGTAACCTTAGAGGCAAGGGGAGCCAAAGAGGTCATGGTGGATGGCAGAGAGGCCAAAATGCAAACAGCAATGTTGAATGCTACTAGTGTGGTAAAATGGGTCATATGGCTAAAGACTGCTATAAAAAGCAGAATGACATTATGAATGGAAAATTGCAACAAGGCAATTATGCATCCTCTAGTAGACAGGGTGATGCCAGAAAAGAGCTCGAGGGGGTCACTATATATAAACCCTCTATACCACGTGCGTTCAATGTGAAGATAGTGGGAGAGAGGGAAGGATTTCACTTGCGGCTTTCTCACATGCACAATGGGGGAATACACACAAAGGTGGAGGCTGAAAACAGTTTTTCTCTTCTTAGTTGTGAAAGCCAAAAGAACTCTAGTACAAAGAAAATAGAAGAACCCTATATGTGGGTCTCAAACCAAACTCAACTAACTAAGGTGGCATACTAACTGAGCCACAAACTAGAGTAGATAAGGATAGCTGTCATCCAGCTATTATTTGTGGGCGGTGTACCAACCGCATCTCCAGCTAACAAGTCGGTGACATAAATACACAACGGTCACCCTGGCATATCGCGAGCGGAGCTCGATATCTCAACACTCCCCCTCGAGCTCAATCCCAATTCCTGCACACCAAGCAGGTCTCTGAACTTGTGCAGCTTCTCTGCGCCCCATGCTTTCATGAATATGTCAGCTACCTGATCCTCTGTGCTGACATAAACTAGATCAATAAGACCTAGTAAAACATTCTCCCGCACATAGTGATAATGCACCTCAATGTGCTTTGTTCTAGCATGAAAGACTGGGTTCTTTGCCAAGTGTATAGTGCTCATGTTGTCACAATAAATGACAACTGGCCCATCTGTGATGCATATCATAGAGTAGCTTATGCAACCAAGCTACCTCACATGCAGCCATTGCTGCACCCCTGTACTCAGCCTCTGTGCTCGACAAGGCAACTATAGGCTATTTCTTGCTGCTCCAAGTGATTGCAGCACTCCCAAAAGAGAACACATATGCACTGGTAGATCGTCTATCAGAAATACTACCAGCCCAATCAGCATCAGTGTATCCATGCAACTGTATCTGAACCCCAGCCTCAAAAAATAGTCCATACTGCAATGTGGACTTCACATACCTGAGTATGCGTCTAGCCGCATCCAAATGCGGTTTCCTTGGAGCCTGCATAAACTGACTTACCAACCCAACAGCATAGCTCAAATCTGGCCTAGTAATAGTCATGTAAATCAAACTTCCTACTATGCGTCTGTACATAGTAGGGTCTTCCAGAAGCTCACCTGCATCTGCGCTCAGCTTCACATTCTGCTCCAAAGGAACTGAAATAGGCTTACAGCCTGTCATCCCATATTTGGACAGCATGTCCAATCCATACTGCCTCTGCAAGAGCTGTATCCCACTTGGTGATCTAATCACCTCAATGCCCAAGAAATAACGTAGCTCTCCCAAATCCTTCATCTCAAACTTATGCCTCAATAGCATTTTCACATGAAGGATATCTTCATCACTCTCACCTGTGATGATCAAATCATCAACATAAATGACAAGCAGCATAATCCCTTTTTCTGTTTTTCTCACATAGAGTGAGAAATCTACCTTGGAAATCTGAAAGCCAATAGTGACAAGATACTTTCCTATCTTGTCAAACCATGCTCTAGGTGCTTGCTTCAAGCCATACAAGGCTTTCTTCAGCCTGCAAACAAACTCAGGATGAATAGCATGAACATAACCTACTGGCTGCTCCATAAAGACCTCTTCTTGCAAATCACCATGCAAGAAGGCATTCTTTACATCCATCTGATGTAAAGACCATCCCTTTGATGCAGCCATAGCAATGGCTGCTCTTACGGTTGCCATCCTTGCAACCGGGCTGAAAGTTTCTTCATAATCAATGCCATATGTCTGTGCATACCCCTTGACAACTAATCTTGCCTTGTATCTATTCACAGGACCATCTGCATTGTGCTTGATCTTATAAACCCACTTACAGCCAATTGCATTCTTGTCTTTAGGCAAAGGCACCAATTCCCATGTAGCATTAGCATCCAAGGCATCCATTTCTTCATCCATGGCTTTCTCCCATTTTTCATTTCCCATGGCTTTCTCAAAAGAAGTGGGTTCTGGTTCCTGTATCACTTTGACCATATAGGCATAGTGAATGGCTGTAAATCCATCATATTTCAGCCTATCCACAGGATACCTAACCCTGGAAGACCTGCGCAAAATAGGCTCACTTCCAGGTGCTCTCAAAACATCCCTGGTCTTCCTTACTCCAAGTGTAACAACAGAAGGAATACCCAACTCATCATCAACGCTCTGTTCTAAGCCACTGGATTCACCATCCACATAAGAGTGACCTGCATTCACATCAAACATGGGCTGATCTACCTTCTCTTTTCCTTTTCATGATACCTGCATACCACTCTCTGCATTGCTTTGAGGAGATTCTCCTGATCTCAATCTGCCTGTCCATGGCGAAGTATGTGAACCACTGCTAGAGGACAATGTAGGTCCACTAATATTTTGTGATTGCTGCTCTGAATTCTGTGCAGTATTACCATTTTGTGCATCTACATCAATCATTACATTTATTGGTTTATACCAGCTGCTCATCTGATAAAAAACAACATCTCTACTCAGTGTGAACTTTCGTGTTGAAGGGTTATAGCATCTATACCCTTTCTGCTGTAGAGAATAACCAATAAAGACACACTTCTCAGCTTTTGGATCCAACTTGGACCTCAACTCATTTGGCACATGGACATAGGCAATGCAACCAAAAATTTTCAAATGAGAAATATCTGGTTTCCTACCAGTATACATCTCCTTTGGCGTCATGCCATGTATTGCTGCAGTGGGAGTCCTGTTCATTATATAAACTGCTGTAGCAACTGCTTCAGCCCAATAATAATCTGGTAGATCTTTTTCATTTAGCATAGCCCGAGATACCTCTCCAATATGCCTGTTTTTCCTTTCTGCAATTCCATTTTGCTGTGGGGTATGACTGCATGAATATTGCTGCTTTATACCATGCTCCTGCAAGAACCTTGCAAACTCATTTGAGAGGTACTCTCCCCCTCCATTTGACCTTAGGCATTTTATTTGCAGACCTGTTTCTTTTTCAACCATAGCTTTGAAAGCTTTGAAGTGCCCAAACACTTCACTTTTCTTTTTCATAAAATACACCCAAAGTTTTCTACTGAAGTCATCAATAAATGTGACAAAATAGGGACAGCCTCCAATAGATGCAGCTTTAGTAGTCAACACATCAGAGTGGATTAATTCCAATGGCTTTTTACTCTCTTGAACATGCCTAGGAAAAGGTTTCCTTGCCTGTTTCCCAAATTGACAGGCTTCACAAACTTTGTGCATTTCTGCAACCTTGAATCTAGGCAATCCTACAACAATATTTTGGGCTTGCATTGATTTAAGTCGCTGTATATTAACATGACCAATGCGTTTGTGCCAGATATAAATATCTGCAACTACACCGGTCCCATGTGCAAACATTGCTGCACTCAATTCAGGCATGTCCACATCCAACGTAAACATCCTGCCCTTCTTCTTTCCTTTTGCTATCAAACGACCATTATTTTTCATATCCTCAACAAAGCATCCATGAGGATTAAATCTGACCTACAAGCCCTGCTCAACCATTTGACCAACAGAAACCAGGTTCTTGGTGATGTTCGGGACATGAAATACATCAGACAAGTATTTCTTTTTCCCATCCTGCATAGACAAAGGAATTTTGCCAATTTGCACAATAGGATGTGGAGTATCATCACCAGTCTCCACAAATCCTGGTTTTTCCATTTTCCTTGCATCCTGCATCCATTCAGCATGACCTGTCATGTGGTTTGACGCACCTGAGTCAACATACCACACATCATTGCTTTCTTCTGAACTTGTCACAGAATTTGTCATATGCTGCACCATAAACAAATGTAAACAAATGCTGATTTCTGTCATCACCCTGTCTACTAGAGGATGCATAATTTCCTTGCTGCAATTTTCCATTCATAATGTCATTCTGCTTTTTGTGGCAGTCTTTAGCCATATGCCCCATTTTACCACAATAGTAGCATTCAACATTGCTGTTTGCATTTTGGCCTCTCTGCCATCCACCAGGACCTCTTTGGCTCCCCCTGCCTCTAGAGTTACCACGTCCTCCTGCATAGGACTGGTTTTCTTGCGTTTGCTACATATTATGATTTCTACCACGGCCTGCAGATCGGCCTCCTCTACCTCTGCCTCTACCTCTGCCAGCATTTGAGTAGAAGACAGTTTCTTTTGAAGTTCCTGCTGAAGAAGATGCACCACCATTTCTCTGCTCTTCAGAAATTAGAAGAGCAATCAACTCCTCAAAATCAAGAAATTTTTCACGGACGGCAATGGATGTACGGAACTATGCATAATCCTTTCCTAGACCATTCAAGGTCACAGAAACTAAATCGTCATCATCCACTGGTGACCCAATGGAAGCAAGTGCATCTGCAATTTTCTTCACCTTCATGTGGTAGTCATTGATGCTCATATTTTCTCTTTGCACATTGTGCAGCTCCTACTTGAGATGCATTTTCCTGGCTTGCGTATTTGTGCTGTACATTTTTGCCAAAGTATCCCATGCCTCCTTTGGCGTACTTGCATCCTGAATATGCACAATCATGGAGTCCGAAATACTGATAGACAACCAGTACATAACTTTCCTGGCTCTCTCATGCCATCCTTTAAATGCCTACATTTCCTGTTGATTGGGAACATTAGGAAGAACAGGTTCTTCTTCATTTCCTGTAATGAACTCCCAATAGCCTTTTTCCATAAGGAAATTCGTCATTCTAACTTCCATGCTTGGATGTTGTTCTTGTCAAGCTTTTCAGTGACAATCTGTGAAAGAGAATTAGATGCCATTATAGAACACTGCAAAATATTCTGTCACTGCAAAAAACACAGCTTTTGCCTCACATGGGCAGATCTGCAAAACTGACGAAAGTGGTATTTCACCACATAGTCACTTCCTAGTGACGATTTCGCATCAACATGCAACAAGCATGATTCTGCAACTCCCAATATCTCTGCACACAGGCATACGATGCAATTTCTGCGACAACTTTTCACCGACTAGCTGCGCAGTGGTCGCACAGCCAAAACAGGGCCTTTTTTTGAGTGCCTGCGAAGAACTTTTGCCTTCAAACCAAACTCAACTAACTAAGGTGGCATACTAACTGAGCCACAAACTAGAGTAGATAAGGATAGCTGTCATCCAGCTATTATTTGTGGGCGGTGTACCAACCGCATCTCCAGCTAACAAGTCGGTGACATAAAGTCACCCTGGCATATCGCGAGTGGAGCTCGATATCTCAACATTGAAGGCCTATTTCTAAAATCCCTTATCTGTAAATTTTTCATTAATAAAATGTACCCCTTTTCTATACAAATTTGTAAATTTTTTCCAAAACTATTTTAAATAGTCCCTTATGTATATTTATTTCTGTAAATTTTAGAAATAAAAAATATCCTTTTTTTGAACTCACGTGATAGGGTTACATATGATGAGTGACCCCCCCGAGGGAAAGAGCATTTGTTTATGGTGCAGCACATGACCAATTCTGTGAAAAGTGTAGAAGAAAGCAATGATGTGTGGTATGTTGACTCAGGTGCATCAAACCACATGACAGGTCATGTAGAATGGATGCAAGATGCAAGGAAAATGGAAATACAAAGATTTGTGGAGACTGGTGATGATACTGCACATCCTATTGTGCAGATTGGTAAAATTCCCTTGTCTATGCAGGATGGGAAAAAGAAATACCTGTTTAATGTATTTCATGTCCCAAATATCACCAAGAACCTAGTTTCTATTGGTCAAATGGTTGAGCAGAGCTTGCAGGTCAGATTTAATCCTCATGGATGCTTTGTTGAGGATATGAAAAATAAAGGTCGCTTGATAGCAAAAGGGAAGAATAAGGGTAGGACGTTTATCTTGGATGCAAACATGCCTGAATTGAGTGTAGCAATGTTTGCACATGGGACCAGTGTAGTTGCAGACATTGATATCTAGCATAACGCATTGGTCATGTTAATGTACAGCGACTTAAATTAATGCAGGCCCAAAATATTATTGCAGGATTGCCTAAGTTCAAGGTTGCAGAAATGCATAAGGTATGTGAAGCCTGTCAATTTGGAAAACAGGCAAGGAAACCATTTCCTAGACATGATCAAGAGAGTAAGAGGCCATTGGAATTAATACACTCTGATGTGTGGACTACTAAAGCTGCATCTATTAGAGGCTGTCATTATTTTGTCATTTCTATTGATGACTATAGTAGAAAAGTTTGGGTGTATTTTATGAAAAAGAAAAGTGAAGTGCTTGGGCATTTCAAAGCTTTTAAAGCTATGGTTGAAAAAGAAACAGGCTTGCAAATAAAATGCCTAAGGTCAGATGGAGGGGGAGAGTACCTCTCAAATGAGTTTGCAAGGTTCCTGCAGGAGCATGGCATAAAGCAGCAATATTCATGCGGTCATACCCCACAGCAAAATGGACTTGTCGAAAGGAAAAACAAGCATATTGGAGAGGTATCTTGTGCCATGCTCAATGAAAAAGACCTGCCATATTATTATTGGGCTGAAGCAGTTGCTACAACAGTCTACATAATGAACAGGACTCCCACTGCAGCAATACATGGCATGATGCCAGAGGAGAAGTATACTGGTAGGAAACTAGATATTTCTCATTTGAAAGTTTTTGGTTGCATTGCCTATGTTCATGTTCTATATGAGTTGATATCCAAGTTGGATCCAAAAGCTGAGAAGTGCATCTTTATTGGTTAGTCTCTACAGCAGAAAGGGTATAGATGCCATAACCCTTCTACTCGTAAGTTTATAGTGAGCAAAGATGTTGTTTTTGATGAGATGAGCAGCTGGTATAAACCAGTAAATGTGATTGATGATGTAGATGCACAAAATCATAATGCTGCATAGAATTCACAACAGCAATCACAAAATATTAGTGGACCTGTAGTGTCCTCTAGCAGTGGTTCACATACTTCGCCATGGATGGGCAGATTGAGATCAGGAGAATCTCCTCAAAGCAATGCAGATAGTGGTATGCAAGTATCACGAAAAGGAAAAGAGAAAGTGGATCAGCCATGGTTGATGTGAATGCAAGTTATTCTTATGTGGATGGTGAATCCAGTGGCTCAGAACAGAGCCTTAATGATGAGTTGGGTATTCCTTATATTATTACACCTGGAGTAAGGAAGACAAGGGATGTTTTGAGAGCACCTGGTAGTGAGCCTATTTTGCGCAGGTCTACTAGAGTTAAGTATCCTATGGATAGGCTAAAATATGATGGATTTACAACCATTCACTATGCCTATATGCTCAAAGTGATATAAGAACCAGAACCCACTTCTTTTGAGCAAGCCATGGGAAATAAAAATGGAAGAAAGCCATGGATGAAAAAATGGATGCCTTGGAAGCAATTGCTACATGGGAATTGGTGCTTTTGCCTAAAGACAAGAATGCAATTGGTTGCAAGTGGGTTTATAAGGTGAAGCACAATGTAGATGGTTTTGTGAGTAGATACAAGGCAAGATTAGTTGTCAAGGGGTATGCACAGACATATGGCATTGATTATGAAGAAACATTCAGTCCGGTTGCAAGGATGGCAACCGTAAGAGCAGTGATTGCTATGGCTACATCAAAGGGATGGTCTTTACATCAGATGGATGTAAAGAATGCCTTCTTGCATGGTGATTTGAAAGAAGAGGTCTTTATGGAGCAGCCACCAGGTTATGTTCATGCTGTTCATCCCAAGTTTGTTTGCAGGTTGAAGAAAGCCTTGCATGGATTGAAGCAAGCACCTAGAGCATGGTCTGACAAGATAGGATAGTATCTTGTCACTAAAGGCTTTCAGATTTCCAAGGCAGATTTCTCACTTTATGTGATAAAAACAAAGAAAGGTATTATGCTGCTTGTCATTTATGTTGATGATTTGATCATCACAGGTGATAGTGATGAAGATATCCTTCACGTCAAAATGCTATTGAAGCAAAAGTTCGAGATGAAGGATTTGGGAGAGCTACATTATTTCTTGGGCATTGAGGTGATTAGATCACCAAGTGGGATACAGCTCTTGCAGAGGCAGTATGGATTGGACATTCTGTCCAAATATGGGATGACAGGCTGTAAGCCTATTTCAGTTCCTTTGGAGCAGAATGTCAAGCTGAGCACAAATGCAGGTGAGCTTCTAGAAGACCCTACTATGTACAAACGCATAGTAGGAAATTTGATTTATATGACTATTACCAGGCCAGATTTGAGCTATACTATTGGATTGGTAAGGCACTTTATGCAGGCTCCAAGGAAACCGCATTTGGATGCGGCCAAATGCATACTCAGGTATGTGAAGTCCACATTGCAGTATGGACTATTTTTTGAGGCTAGGGTTCAGATACAGTTGCATGGATACACTGATGCTGATTGGGCTAGTAGTATTTCAGATAGATGATCTACTAGTGGATATGTGTTCTCTTTTGGGAGTGCTGCAGTCACTTGGAGTAGCAAGAAACAGCCTACAGTTGCCTTGTCGAGCACAGAGGCTCAGTACAGGGGTGCAACAATGGCTACATGTGAGGTAGCTTGGTTGCATAATCTACTCTATGATATGCATCAGTCTACAGATGGGCTAGTTGTCATTTATTGTGACAACATGAGCACTATACACTTGGCAAATAACCCAATCTATCATGCTAGAACAAAGCACATTGAGGTGCATTATCACTATGTGCGGGAGAAGGTTTTACTAGGTCTTATTGATTTAGTTTATGTCAGCACAGAGGATCAGGTAGCTAACATATTCACGAAGGCGTTGGGTGCAGAGAACTGCGCAAGTTCACAGACCTGTTTGGTGTGCACGAATTGGGATTGAGCTCGAGGAGGAGTGTTGAGATATCGAGCTCCACTCATGATATGCCAGGGTGACCGTTGTGCATTTATGTCACCGACTTGTTAGCTGCAGATGCGGTTGGTACACCACCCATGAATAATAGCTGGATGACAACTATCCTTATCTACTCTAGTTCGTGGCTCAGTTAGTATGCCACCTTAGTTAGTTGAGTTTGGTTTGAGACCCACATATAGGGTTCTTCCATTTCTTTGTATTAGAGTTCTTTTGGCTTTCACAACTAAGAAGAGGAAAATAGTTTTCAGCCTCCACCTTTGTGTGTATTCCCCCATTGTGTATGTGAGAAAGCCACAAGTGAGACTCCTTCCCTCTCTCCCACTATCTTCATAGTCTGTACATAGTAGGGTCTTCCAGAAGCTCACCTGCATCCGCGCTCATCTTCACATTCTGCTCCAAAGGAACTGAAATAGGCTTATAGCCTGTCATCCCATATTTGGATAGCATATCCAATCCATACTGCCTCTGCAAGAGCCATATCCCACTTGTGGATCTAATCACCAAAGTGCCCAAGAAGTAACGCAGCTCTCCCGAATCCTTCATCTCAAATTTCTACTTCAATAGCATTTTCACATGAAGGATATCTTCATCACTATCACTTGTGATGATCAAATCATCAACATAAATGACAAGCAGCATAATGCCTTTCTCTGTTTTTCTCACATAAAGTGAGAAATCTACCATGGAAATCTGAAAGCCAATAGTGACAAGATATTGTCCTATCTTGTCAGACCATGCTCTGGGTGCTTGCTTCAAGCCATACAAGGCTTTCTTTAACCTGCAAACAAACTCAGGATGAACAACATGCACATAACCTGGTGGTTGCTCCATATAGACCTATTCTTGCAAATCACCATGCAAGAAAGCATTCTTTACATCCATTTGATGTAAAGAGCATCCCTTCGATGCAGCCATAGCAATGGTTGCTCTTACAGTTGCCATCCTTGCAACCGGACTGAATGTTTCTTCATAATCAATGCCATATGTCTGTGCATACCCCTTGACAACTAATCTTGCCTTCTATCTACTCACAAAACCATCTACATTGTGCTTCACCATATAAACCCACTTGCAACCAATTGCATTCTTGTCTTTAGGCAAAAGCACCAATTCCCATGTAGCAATTCCTTCCAAGGCATCCATTTTTTCATCCATGGCTTTCTTCCATTTTTATTTCCCATGGCTTGCTCAAAAGAAGTGGGTTCTGGTTCTTATATCACTTTGAGCATATAGGCATAGTGAATGGTTTAAATCCATAATATTTTAGCCTATCCATAGGATACTTAACTCTAGTAGACCTATGCAAAATAGGCTCACTACCAGGTGCTCTCAAAACATCCCTTGTCTTCCTTACTCCAGGTGTAATAATAGAAGGAATACCCAACTCATCATTAAGGCTCTGTTCTGAGCCACTGGATTCACCATCCACATAAGAATAACTTGTATTCACATCAACCATGGCTGATCCACTTTCTCTTTTCCTTTTCGTGACACTTGCATACCACTATCTGCATTGCTTTGAGGAGATTCTCCTGATCTCAATCTGCCCATCCATGGCAAAGTATGTGAACCACTGCTAGAGGACACTATAGGTCCAGTAATATTTTGTGATTGCTGTTGTGAATTCTATGCAGCATTATGATTTTGTGCATCTACATCATCAATCACATTTACTGGTTTGTACCAGCTACTCATCTCATCAAAAACAACATCTTTGCTCACTATAAACTTACGAGTAGAAGGGTTAGAGCATCTATACCCTTTCTGCTGTAGAGACTAACCAATAAAGATGCACTTCTCAGCTTTTGGATCCAACTTGGATCTCAACTCATCTAGAACATGAACATAGGCAATGCAACCAAAAACTTTCAAATGAGAAATATCTAGTTTCCTACCAGTATACTTCTCCTCTGGCATTATGCCATGTATTGCTGCAGTGGGAGTCCTGTTCATTATGTAGACTATTGTAGCAACTGCTTCAGCCCAATAATAATATGGCAGGTCTTTTTCATTGAGCATGGCACAAGATACCTCTCCAATATGCCTGTTTTTCCTTTCGACAAGTCCATTTTGCTGTGGGGTATGACCGCATGAATATTGCTGCTTTATGCCATGCTCCTGTAGGAACCTTGCAAACTCATTTGAGAGGTACTCTCCCCCTCCATCTGACCTTAGGCATTTTATTTGCAAGCCTGTTTCTTTTTCAACCATAGCTTTAAAAGCTTTGAAATGCCCAAGCACTTCACTTTTCTTTTTCATAAAATACACCCAAACTTTTCTACTATAGTCATCAATAAAAATGACAAAATAATGACAGCCTCTAATAGATGCAGCTTTAGTAGTCCACACATCAGAGTGTATTAATTCCAATGGCCTCTTACTCTCTTGATCATGTCTAGGAAATGGTTTCCTTGCCTGTTTTCCAAATTGACAGGCTTCACATACCTTATGCATTTCTGCAACCTTGAACTTAGGCAATCCTGCAATAATATTTTGGGCCTGCATTAATTTAAGTCGCTGTACATTAACATGACCAATGCGTTATGCTAGATATCAATGTCTGCAACTACACCGGTCCCATGTGCAAACATTGCTATACTCAATTCAGGCATGTTTGCATCCAAGGTAAACATCCTGCTCTTATTCTTCCCTTTTGCTATCAAGCGACCTTTATTTTTCATATCCTCAACAAAGCATCCATGAGGATTAAATCTAACCTGCAAGCTCTGCTCAACCATTTGACCAATAGAAACCAGGTTCTTGGTGATATTTGGGACATGAAATACATCAAACAGGTATTTCTTTTTCCCATCCTGCATAGACAAGGGAATTTTACCAATCTGCACAATAGGATGTACAGTATCATCACCAGTCTCCACAAATCTTGGTATTTCCATTTTCCTTGCATCTTGCATCCATTCTACATGACCTGTCATGTGGTTTGATGCACCTGAGTCAACATACCACACATCATTGCTTTCTTCTACACTTGTCACAGAATTGGTGATGTGCTGCACCATAAACAAATGCTCTTTTCCTCGGGGGGGTCACTCATCATATGTAACCCTATCACGTGAGTTCAACAGAAGGATATTTTTTATTTCTAAAATTTACAAAAATAAATATACATAAGGGACTATTTAAAATAGTTTTGGAAAAAATTTACAAATTTGTATAGAAAAGGGGTAGATTTTATTAATGAAAAATTTACAGATAAGGGATTTTAGAAATAGGCCTTGAATGTTGAGATATCGAGCTCCACTCGCGATATGCCAGGGTGACCATTGTGTATTTATGTCACCGACTTGTTAGCTGGAGATGCGGTTGGTACACCGCCCACAAATAATAGCTGGATGACAGCTATCCTTATCTACTCTAGTTTGTGGCTCAGTTAGTATGCCACCTTAGTTAGTTGAGTTTGGTTTGAGACCCACATATAGGGTTCTTCTATTTTCTTTGGACTAGAGTTCTTTTGGCTTTCACAACTAAGAAGAGAAAAACTGTTTTCAGCCTCCACCTTTGTGTGTATTCCCCCATTGTGCATGTGAGAAAGCCGCAAGTGAGACTCCTTCCCTCTCTCCCACTATCTTCACATGGTATCAGAGCTTGGTTCATGGTAAGGAGCTCAAGAAAGCAAGCCAAGTTCATGGTGTCCTGGTAAGAGGACTAGTGTTGCTTTCCTATTTCGAGTTTGGGAGCAAATCTCTACAGGTAGCACAGCCTGAAGTGCAAGAGTGCACTGTCTCAGATTGAGACGCCCTTCGTAGTGTGGTGAGAGCACAGTATATGCTGCGGGACATGGCAAAGTGCTTGGTGACATTATTTTTCTGACTCGAGGCCATTTCGGGGCCCGTTTTGAAGGCAGAAGTTCTTTGCAGGCACTCAATAAAAGGCCCTGTTTTGGCTGTGCGACCACTGTGCAGCTAGTCGATGAAAAGTTGCCACAGAAATTGCATCATATGCCTGTGTGCAGAGATATTGGGAGTTGCAGAATCATGCTTGTTGCCTATTGATGCAAAATCGTCACTAGGAAGTGACTGTGTGGTGAAATACCACTTTTGTCAGTTTTGCAGATCTGCCTGTGTGAGGCAAAAGCTGTGTTTTTTGCAGTGACAGAATATTTTGCAGTGTTCTGTAATGGCATCTGATTCTCTTTCACAGATTGTCACTGAAAAGCTTGACAAGAACAACATCCAAGCATGGAAGTTTAGAATGATGAATTTCCTTATGGGAAAAGGCTATTGGGAGTTCATTACAGGAAATGAAGAAGAACCTGTTCTTCCTAATGTTCCCAATCAACAGGAAATGCAGGCATTTAAAGGATGGCATGAGAGAGCCAGGAAAGTTATGTACTAGTTGTCTATCAGTATTTCGGACTCCATGATTGTGCATATTTAGGATGCAAGTACGCCAAAGGAGGCATGGGATACTTTGGCAAAAATGTACAGCACAAATACGCAAGCCAGGAAAATGCAGCTCAAGCAAGAGCTGCACAATGTGCAAAGAGAAAATATGAGCATCAATGACTACCACATGAAGGTGAAGAAAATTGTGGGTGCACTTGCTTCCATTGGGTCACCAGTGGATGATGACGATTTAGTTTCTGTGACCTTGAATGGTCTAGGAAAGGATTATGCACAGTTCCGGACATCCATTGCCGTCCGTGAAAAATTTCCTGATTTTGAGGAGTTGATTGCTCTTCTAATTTCTGAAGAGCAGAGAAATGGTGGTGCATCTTCTTCAGTAGGAACTTCAAAAGAAACTGTCTTCTACTCAAATGCTGGCAGA
Source organism: Dipteris shenzhenensis (assembly GCF_047967505.1). Taxonomy (NCBI): domain Eukaryota; kingdom Viridiplantae; phylum Streptophyta; class Polypodiopsida; order Gleicheniales; family Dipteridaceae; genus Dipteris; species Dipteris shenzhenensis. The sequence continues at coordinate 13,984,449 of NC_141613.1, read as the reverse complement.
CGTAGAGGTAGAGGTAGAGGAGGCCGATCTGTAGCCGTGGTAGAAATCAGAATATGCAGCAAACGCAAGAAAACCAGTCCTATGCAGGAGGACGTGGTAACTCTAGAGGCAGGGGGAGCCAAAGAGGTCGTGGTGGATGGCAGAGAGGCCAAAATGCAAACAGCAATGTTGTGAATGCTACTACTGTGGTAAAATGGGGCATATGGCTAAAGACTGCTACAAAAAGCAGAATGACATTATGAATGGAAAATTGCAGCAAGGCAATTATGCATCTTCTAGTAGACAGGGTGATGACAGAAATGAGCATTTGTTTATGGTGCAGCATATGACAAATTCTGTGACAAGTGCAGAAGAAAGCAATGATGTGTGGTATGTTGACTCAGGTGCATCAAACCACATGACAGGTCATGTTGAATGGATGCAGGATGCAAGGAAAATGGAAAAACCAGGATTTGTGGACACTGGTCATGATACTGCACATCCTATTGTGCAAATTGTCAAAATTCCTTTGTCTATGCAGGATGGGAAAAAGAAATACTTGTCTGATGTATTTCATGTCCCGAACATCACCAAGAACCTGGTTTCTGTTGGTCAAATGGTTGAGCAGGGCTTGCAGGTCAGATTTAATCCTCATGGATGCTTTGTTGAGGATATGAAAAATAATGGTCGCTTGATAGCAAAAGGAAAGAAGAAGGGTAGGATGTTTACGTTGGATGCGGACATGCCTGAATTGAGTGTAGCAATGTTTGCACATGGGACCGGTGTAGTTGCAGATATTGATATCTGGCACAAACGCATTGGTCATGTTAATATACAGCGACTTAAATCAATGCAAGCCCAAAATATTGTTGCAGGATTGCCTAGATTCAAGGTTGCAGAAATGCACAAAGTTTGTGAAGCCTGTCAATTTGGGAAACAGGCAAGGAAACCTTTTCCTAGGCATGTTCAAGAGAGTAAAAATCCATTGGAATTAATCCACTCTGATGTGTGGACTACTAAAGCTGCATCTATTGGAGGCTGTCACTATTTTGTCACATTTATTAATGACTTCAGTAGAAAACTTTGGGTGTATTTTATGAAAAAGAAAAGTGAAGTGTTTGGGCACTTCAAAGCTTTCAAAGCTATGGTTGAAAAAGAAACAGGCCTGCAAATAAAATGCCTAAGGTCAGATGGAGGGGGAGAGTACCTCTCAAATGAGTTTGCAAGGTTCTTGTAGGAGCATGGTATAAAGCAGCAATATTCATGCAGTCATACCCCACAGCAAAATGGAATTGCAGAAAGGAAAAACAAGCATTTTAGAGAGGTATCTCGGGCTATGCTAAATGAAAAAGATCTACCAGATTATTATTGGGCTGAAGCAGTTGCTACAGCAGTTTATATAATGAACAGGACTCCCACTGCAGCAATACATGGCATGACGCCAGAGGAGATGTATACTGGTAGGAAACCAGATATTTCTCATTTGAAAATTTTTGGTTGCATTGCCTATGTCCATGTGCTAGATGAGTTGAGGTCCAAGTTGGGTCCAAGTTGGATCCAAAAGCTGAGAAAAGTGTCTTTATTGGTTATTCTCTGCAGCAGAAAGGGTATAAATGCTATAACCCTTCTACACGAAAGTTCACATTGAGCAGAGATGTTGTTTTTGATGAGATGAGATGCTGGTATAAACTAGTAAATTTAATGATTGATGTAGATGCACAAAATGGTAATGCTGCACAGAATTCACAGCAGCAATCACAAAATATTAGTGGACCTGGAGTGTCCTCTAGCAGTGGTTCACATACTTCGCCATGGACAGGCAGATTGAGATCAGGAGAATCTCCTCAAAGCAATGCAGAGAGTGGTATGCAGGTATCACGAAAAGGAAAAGAGAAGGTAGATCAGCCCATGTTTGATGTGAATGCAGGTCACTCTTATGTGGATGGTGAATCCAGTGGCTCAGAACAGAGCATTGATGATGAGTTGGGTATTCCTTGTTGTTACACTTGGAGTAAGGAAGACAAGGGATGTTTTGAGAGCACCTGGAAGTGAGCCTATTTTGTGCAGGTCTACCAGGGTTAGGTATCCTGTGGATAGGCTGAAATATGATGGATTTATAGCCAGTCACTATGCCTATATGGGCAAAGTGATACAGGAACCAGAACCCACTTCTTTTGAGCAGGCCATGGGAAATGAAAAATGGGAGAAAGCCATGGATGAAGAAATGGATGCCTTGGATGCTAATGCTACATGGGAATTGGTGCCTTTGCCTAAAGACAAGAATGCAACTGGCTGTAAGTGGGTTTATAAGATCAAGCACAATGCAGATGGTTCTGTGAATAGATACAAGGCAAGATTAGTTGTCAAGGGGTATGCACAGACATATGGCATTGATTATGAAGAAACTTTCAGCCCGGTTGCAAGGATGGCAACCGTAAGAGCAGCCATTGCTATGGCTGCATCAAAGGGATGGTCTTTACATCAGATGGATGTAAAGAATGCCTTCTTGCATGGTGATTTGCAAGAAGAGGTCTTTATGGAGTAGCCAATAGGTTATGTTCATGCTATTCATCCTGAGTTTGTTTGCAGGCTGAAGAAAGCCTTGTATGGCTTGAAGCAAGCACCTAGAGCATGGTCTGACAAGATAGGACAGTATCTTGTCACTATTGGCTTTCAGATTTCCAAGGCAGATTTCTCACTCTATGTGAGAAAAACAAAGAAAGGGATTATGCTGCTTGTCATTTATGTTGATGATTTGATCATCACAGGTGATAGTGATGAAGATATCCTTCATGTGAAAATGCTATTGAGGCAGAAGTTTGAGATGAAGGATTTGGGAGAGCTGCGTTATTTCTTGGGCATTGAGGTGATTAGATCACCAAGTGGGATATAGCTCTTGCAAAGGCAGGATGGATTGGACATGCTGTCCAAATATGGGATGACAGGCTATAAGCCTATTTCAGTTCCTTTGGAACAGAATGTGAAGCTGAGCGCAAATGCAGCTAAGCTTCTGGAAGACCCTACTATGTACAAACGCATAGTAGGAAGTTTCAATTATATGACTATTACCAGGCCAGATTTGAGCTATGCTTTTGGATTGGCAAGTCAGTTTATACAGGCTCCAAGGAAACCACATTTGGATGCGGCTAGATGCATACTCAGGTATGTGAAGTCCACATTGCAGTATGGACTATTTTATGAGACTGGGGTTTAGATACAGTTGCATGGATACACTGATGCTGATTGGGCTGGTAGTATTTCTGATAGACGATCTACCAGTAGATATGTGTTCTCTTTTGGGAGTGCTGCAGTCACTTGGAGCAGCAAGAAACAGCCTACAGTTGCCTTGTCGAGCACAGAGGCTGAGTACAGGGGTGCAGCAATGGCTGCATGTGAGGTAGCTTGGTTGCATAAGCTACTCTACGATATGCATCAGTCTACAGATGGGCCAGTTGTCATTTATTGTGACAACATGAGCAGCATACACTTGGCAAAGAACCCAGTCTTTCATGCTAGAACAAAGCACATTGAGGTGCATTATCACTATGTGCGGGAGAAGGTTTTACTAGGTCTTATTGATCTAGTTTATGTCAGCACAGAGGATCCGGTAGCTGACATATTCACGAAAGCATTGGGCGCAGAGAAGCTGCACAAGTTCAGAGACCTGCTTGGTGTGCAGGAATTGGGATTGAGCTCGAGGGGGAGTGTTGAGATATCGAGCTCCGCTCGCGATATGCCAGGGTGACCGTTGTGTATTTATGTCACCGACTTGTTAGCTGGAGATGCGGTTGGTACACCGCCCACAAATAATAGCTGGATGACAGCTATCCTTATCTACTCTAGTTTGTGGCTCAGTTAGTATGCCACCTTAGTTAGTTGAGTTTGGTTTGAGACCCACATATAGGGTTCTTCTATTTTCTTTGTACTAGAGTTCTTTTGGCTTTCACAACTAAGAAGAGAAAAACTATTTTCAGCCTCCACCTTTGTGTGTATTCCCCCATTGTGCATGTGAGAAAGCCGCAAGTGAGACTCCTTCCCTCTCTCCCACTATCTTCACATTGAACGCACGTGGTATAGAGGGTTTATATATAATGACCCCCTCGAGCTCTTTTCTGGCATCACCCTATCTACTAGAGGATGCATAATTGCCTTGTTGCAATTTTCCATTCATAATGTCATTCTGCTTTTTATAGCAGTCTTTAGCCATATGACCCATTTTACCACACTAGTAGCATTCAACATTGCTGTTTGCATTTTGGCCTCTCTGCCATCCACCATGACCTCTTTGGCTCCCCCTGCCTCTAAGGTTACCACGTCCTCCTCCACAAGACTAGTTTTCTTGAATTTGCTACATATTTTGATTTTTGCCACGGCCTCTAGATCGGCCTGCTCTACCTCCGCCTGTACCTCTTCCATCATTTGAGTTGAAGGCAGTTTCCTTTGGAGTTCCTCCTGAAGAAGATGCACCACCATTTCTTTGCTCTTTAGAAATTAGAAAAGCAATCAACTCCTCGAAATCAAGAAATTTTTCACGGACGGCAATGGATGTCTAGAACTATGCATTATCCTTTCCTAGACCATTTAAGGTCACAAAAACTAAATCATCATCTTCCACTAGCAACCCAATGGAAGCAAGTGCATCTGCAATCTTCTTCACCTTCATGTGGTAGTCATTGATGCGAGTCATATTTTCTCTCTGCACATTATGCAACTCCTCCTTGAGCTGCATTTTCTTGGCTTGCGTATTTGTGTTGTACATTTTTGTCAAAGTATCCCATGCCTCCTTTGGCGTGCTTGCATCCTGAATATGCATAATCATAGAATCTGAAATACTAATAGACAGCCAGTACATAACTTTTCTGGCTCTCTCATGCCATCTTTTAAATGCCTGCAACTCTTATTGATTGGGAACATTAGGAATAACTGGTTCTTGTTCAGCTCCAGTAATGAACTCCCAATAGCCTTTTCCCTTAAGGAAATTCATCATTCTAAACTTCCATGCTTGGAACTTGTTCTTGTCAAGCTTTTCAGTGACTATCTATGAAAGAGCATCAGACGCCATTATAGAACACTACAAAAATATTCTGTCTACAAAAAACACAACTTCTGCCTCACAAGGGCAAATCTGCAAAACTTACAAAAGTGGTATTTGACCACACAGTCACTTCCTAGTGATGATTTTGCATCAACAGGCAATAAGAATGATTCTAAACTTCCCCCCACATCTGTGGCCATATTCGTATCTCACCGATCTAAATATTTTGCCGATCAGCGTGGTAAGCTCATCCCCATGCCCATCGCTATAATTATTATGCTGACCTAGTTATCCCTCTGGCCGCTGCTATTTTTTTATCCCCACTCCCATCGCCATAATTATTCCACTGACTGACACACTGATCAAAATCCCACCTACCCTGTTATCCTTGACATCTTCTAAATGAGAATTAATATATAAACTTACCCCTATATTATCATCATTGTTAGAGTCAAGGGGGAGCCAATTGCCACCTGTTTTCTTCTAGGGCCTATATTGGAAAAAAATATATAACATTTTGTGGGAGATGTGGTACTTGACCGCCACATTGTCCTTACATACATGGCATTGAAACATATCACTCTTTTGTTCATCTGATCTACTTTCCCAATTCACCCCAAGCAATTCCTTAAGGGCATTCTCATGTAGGCACTTGCATGACCACATGGTTTCTGTTCTATGCATCCTGATATTCTGAAAATAAGAAGAAAAAATGTACAGAGGTATAAACCAAGACAATCTTACCCATTTAGACCCAAATGTAAACTTCAAGGTCATGCCCACATCCTTTGCAATCTTTTCCTTGTATGATTGCACTGTTCTCGTGTCCACCATGCTACAATCCATGTCTTCTAGTTGTGGTGTTGCAATGCATTGAAGATGGCCATCTCATGTAAAGACCATCCCTTTGATGTAGCCATAGCAATCACTGCTCTTACGGTTGCCATCCTTGCAACCGGACTGAATGTTTCTTCATAATCAATGCCATATGTCTGTGCATACCCCTTGACAACTAATCTTGCCTTGTATCTGTTCACAGAACCATCTACATTGTGTTTCACCTTATAAACCCACTTACAGCCAATTGCATTCTTGTCTTTAGGCAAAGGCACCAATTCCCATGTAGCATTTGCTTCCAAGGCATCCATTTCTTCATCCATGGCTTTCTCCCATTTTTCTTTTCCCATGGCTTGCTCAAAAGAAATGGGTTTTGGTTCCTGTATCACTTTGACCATATAGGCATAGTGAATGGCTATAAATCCATCATATTTCAGCCTATCCACAGGATATCTAGCTCTGGTAGACCTGCATAAAACAGGCTCACTTCTAGGTGCTCTCCAAACATCCCTGGTCTTCCTTACTCCAAGTGTAACAATAGAAGGAATACCCAACTCATCATCAATGCTCTGTTCTGAGCCACTGGATTCACCATCCACATAAGAGTGACCTGCATTCACATCAAACATGGGCTGATCTAGCTTCTCTTTTCCTTTTTGTGATACCTGCGTACCACTATCTGCATTGCTTTGAGGAGATTCTCCTGATCTCAATCTGCCTGTCCATGGCGAAGTATGTGAACCACTGCTAGAGGACACTGCAGGTCCACTAATATTTTGTGATTGCTGCTGTGAATTCTGTGCAGCATTACCATTTTGTGCATCTACATCAATCATCACATTTACTAGTTTATACTAGCTGCTCATCTCCTCAAAAACAACATCTCTGCTCACTGTAAACTTACGAATAGAAGGGTTATAGCATCTATATCCTTTCTACTGCAGAGAATAACCAATAAAGATGCACTTCTCAGCTTTTGGATCCAACTTGGACCTCAACTCATCTGGCACATGAACATAGGCAATGCAACCAAAAATTTTCAAATGAGAAATATCTGGTTTCCTACCAGTATACATCTCCTTTGGTGTCATGCCATGTATTGTTACAGTGGGAGTCCTGTTCATTATGTAAACTGCTGTAGCAACTGCTTCTGCCCAATAATAATCTGGAAGGTCTTTTTCATTTAGCATGGCACGAGAAACCTCTCCAATATGCTTGTTTTTCCTTTCTGCAAGTCCATTTTGCTGTGGGGTATGACTGCATGAATATTGCTGCTTTATGCTATGCTCCTGTAGGAACCTTGCAAACTCATTTGAGAGGTACTCTCCCCCTCCATTTGACCATAGGCATTTTATTTGTAGGCCTGTTTCTTTTTCAGCCATAGCTTTAAAAGCTTTGAAATGCCCAAACACTTCACTTTTCTTTTTCATAAAATGCACCCAAACTTTTTTGCTGTAGTCATCAATAAAAGTAAACAAATAATGACAACCTCCAATAGATGCAGCTTTAGTAGTCCACACATCAGAGTGGATTAATTTCAGTGGGTTATTACTCTCTTAAACATGCCTAGGAAATGGTTTTCTTGCCTGTTTTCCAAATTGAGAGGGTTCACATAACTTATGCATTTCTGCAACCTTGAATTTAGGCAATCCTGCAATAATATTTTGGGCTTGCATTGATTTAAGTCGCTGTACATTAACATGACCAATGCGTTTATGCTAGATATCAATATCTGCAACTGCACCGGTCCCATGTGCAAACATTGCTGCACTCAATTCAGGCATGTCAGCATCCAATGTAAACATCCTGCCCTTCTTCTTTCCTTTTGCTATCAAGCGACCGTGATTTTTCATATACTCAACAAAGCATCCATGATGATTAAATCTTACCTGCAAGCCCTGCTCAACCATTTGACCAACAGAAACTAGGTTGTTGGTGATGTTCAGGACATGAAATACATCAGACAGGTATTTCTTTTTTCCATCCTGCATAGACAAAGAAATTTTACCAATCTGCACAATAGGATGTATAGTATCATTACCAGTCGCCACAAATCCTGGTCTTTCCATTTTCCTTGCATCCTGCATCCATTCTGCATGACCTATCATGTGGTTTGATGCACCTGAGTCAACATACCACACATCATTTCTTTCTTCTGCACTTGTCACAGAATTGGTCATGTGCTGCACCATAACCAGATGATCATTTCTGTCATCACCCTGTCTACTAGAAGATGCATAATTGCCTTGCTGCAATTTTTCATTCATAATGTCATTCTGCATTTTGTAGCAGTCTTTAGCCATATGACCCATTTTACCACAGTAGTAGCATTCAACATTGTTGTTTGCATTTTGGCCTCTCTGCCATCCACCACGGCCTCTTTGGCTCCCCCTACCTCTAGAGTTACCACGTCCTCCTCCAAAGGACTGGTTTTCTTGAGTTTGCTGCATATTCTGATTTCTACCACGGCCTCCAGATCGGCCTCCTCTACCTCTTCCAGCATTTGAGTAGAAGACAGTTTCTTTTGAAGTTCCTCCTGAAGAAGATGCACCCCCATTTCTTTGCTCTTCAGAAATTAGAAGAGCAATCAACTCCTCAAAATCAAGAAATTTTTAACGGATGGCAATGGATGTCCGAAATTGTGCATAATCCTTTCCTAGACCATTCAAGGTCACAGAAACTAGATCATCATCTTCCACTGGCGACCCAATGGAAGCAAGTGCATCTGCAATTTTCTTCACCTTCATATGGTAGTCATTGATGCTCATATTTTCTCTCTGCACATTGTGCAACTCCTGCTTGAGCTGCATTTTCCTGGCTTGCATATTTGTGCTGTATATTTTTGCCAAAGTATCCCATGCCTCCTTTGGCATACTTGTATCTTGAATATGCACAATCATAGAATCCGAAATACTGATAGACAGCCAGTACATAACTTTTATGGCTCTCTCATGCCATCCTTTAAATGCCTGCATTTCCTGTTGATTGGGAACATTAGGAAGAACTAGTTCTTCTTCATTTCCTGTAATGAACTCCCAATAGCCTTTTCCCATAAGGAAATTCATCATTCTGAACTTCCATGCCTGGAAGTTGTTCTTGTCAAGCTTTTCAGTGACAATCTGTGAAAGAGAATCAGATGCCATTATAGAACACTACAAAATATTCTGTCATTGCAAAAAAACACAGCTTTTGCCTCACACGGGCACATCTGCAAAACTGACGAAAGTGGTATTTGACCACACAGTCACTTCCTAGTGACGATTTTGCATCAACAGGCAACAAGGATGATTCTGCAACTCCCAATATCTCTGTGCACAGGCATACGATGCAATTTTTACGGCAACTTTTCATTGACCAGTAGAGCAGTGGTCGCACGGCAAAAACAGGGCCTTTTTCTGAGTGCCTGCAAAGAACCTCCGCCTTCAAAACGGGCCCCCAAATGGCCTCAAATCAGAAAAATAAAGTCACCAAGGGCTTTGCCTACTCCCGTAGCATATACTACCCTCCCACCACACCGCGAAGGGCATCTCAATCTAAGACAGTGCACTCTTGCACTTTCGGCTATGCTATCTGCAAAGATTTGCTCCCAAACTCGAAAAAGGAAAGCAACACTGGTCCTCTTACCAAGACACCACGAACTTGGTTTGCTTTCTTGAGCTCCTTACCACAAACCAAGCTCTGATACCATGTGAAGATACTGGGAGAGAGGGAAGGAGTCTCACTTGCGGCTTTCTCACATACACAATGGGGGAATACACACAAAGGTGGAGGCTGAAAACTGTTTTCCTCTTCTTAATTGTGAAAGCCAAAAGAACTCTAGTACAAAGAAATAGAAGAATCCTATATGTGGGTCTCAAACCAAACTCAACTAACTAAGGTGGCATACTAACTGAGCCACGAACTAGAGTATATAAGGATAGCTGTCATCCAGCTATTATTCATGGGCGGTGTACCAACTGCATCTGGAGCTAACAAGTCGGTGACATAAATGCACAACGGTCACCCTAGCATATCACGAGTGGAGCTCGATATCTCAACACAGATGCATAGTAGGAAGTTTGATTTATATGACTATTACCAGGCCAGATTTGAGCTATGTTGTTAGGTTGGTAAGTCAGTTTATGCAGGCTCCAAGGAAACCGCATTTGGATGTGGCTAGATACATACTGAAGTATGTGAAGTCCACATTGCAGTATGGACTATTTTATGAGACTAGGATTCAGATACACTGATGTTGATTGGGCCAGTAGTATTTCTGATAAACAATCTACCAGTGGATATGTGTTTTCTTTTGGGAGTGCTGAAGTCACATACAGGGGTGCAGCAATGGCTGCATGTGAGGTAGCTTGGTTGCGCAAGCTACTTTATGATATGCACCAGCTGTCATTTATTGTGACAACATGAGCAGTATACACTTGGCAAATAACCCACTCTATCATGTTAGAACAAAGCACATTGAGGTGCATTATCATTATGTGCAGGAGAAGGTTCTAGTAAGTTTTATTGATCTAGTTCATGTTAGCACAGAGGGTCAGGTAGCTGACATATTCACAAAGGCATTGGGTGCAGTGAAGCTGCATAAGTTCAGAGACCTGCTTAGTGTGCAGGAATTGGGATTGAGTTCGAGGGGGAGTGTTGAGATATCGAGCTCCACTTGTGATATGCCAGGGTGATAGTTATGCATTTATGTCACCGACTTGTTGGCTGCAGATGCGGTTGGTACACCGCCCATGAATAATAGCTAGATGACAGCTATCTTTATGTACTCTAGTTAGTGGCTCAGTTAGTATGCCACCTAGGTTAGCTGAGTTTGGTTTGAGACCCACATATAGGGTTCATCTATTCCTTTTGTACTAAGAGAGAGTTTTTTGGCTTTCACAACTAAGAAGAGGAAAACTATTTTCAGCCTCCACCTTTGTGTGTATTCCCCCATTGTGTATGTGAGAAAGCTGCAAGTGAGACTCCTTACTTCTCTCTCACTCTCTTCACAAATGTCATGTGGTAGGTAAGGGTAACACACACATTGAGCTTTGGCTCAAGTTTTGCCACGTGGTAGATAAACTTGCACACAAGTCAGGTCAAGCTGGCCCTGGTTTGGCCCTGGTTGAGTGCTTCATCAAGTGTTGGCCATGTGGTAGCACTATTTGCCACATCATTAGTTGATCTCAGTGGCCACATCAACACAACACCACGTAGGCAAACCACATAGTGCCATGTGTCAACTTGCCAAGTAAGAAAGCCACATCACTACCAATGCCACATCATCAAATGACAGCTCAACTATCCACATCATTACTGATACCTCCACTACCACGTCAGCATGGTGCCCAATTATCATTGTCGTGATATTCCAGGCCACAATGCCCAATCAGCATGTCTACCTCAAGTGTCTTTTTATATGCATATGCATTTGTGTATGCTTATGCTTATGCATGAGCATATGCTCATATGCTCATGCCTAAGCATAAGCACATGCTTTCTCTGTATTTCTTCTTTTCCCCTCTTTTTTCCTCTCATTTCTACTTTTCCCCTCTCTCTTTTCCTTCACTTTTCCCCTCTTCCTTCTTTTCTTTTTCGCTCTCTTTTCCTCCTTCTTTTCCCCTCTTCTTTTCCCCCCTCTTTTTCCCTCTCTTTCCCCCTCTCTTTCATCATCTTTTCTCTCTTTTCATAAGCATATGCATTTGCCTATGCTTGTGCTCATGCATGAGCATATGCTCAATATGCTCATGCATAATCATAAGCATATGCTTTCTCTCTTTTTCTTCTTTTCACCTCTCTTTTTTCTCTCGTTTCTTCTTTTCCCCTCTCTCTTTTTCTTCTCCTTTCCCCTCTGCCTTCTCTTCTTTTTCCCTCTCTTTTCCTTCTTCTTTTCCCCTCTTCTTTTTCCCTCTCTTTTCCCTCTCCTTTCCCCTCTCTTTTCATAAGCATATGCATTTGTGTATGCTTGTGCTCATATGCTTATGCTCATGCATAAGCATAAGCATATGCTTCCTCTCTCTTTCTTCTTTTCCCCTCTCTTTTTTCCTCTCATTTCTTCTTTTCCCCTCTCTCTTTTCCTTCTCTTTCCCCCTCTTCCTTCTCTTCTTTTTCCCTCTCTTTTCCCCTCTCACTTCCTCTTTTCTCTCTTTTCAAATGCATATGCATTTGCATTTGCTTATGCTCATATGCTTATGCTTATGCATGAGCACATGAAAATATGCATATGTTCATGCATGAGCATATGCTCATATGCTCATGCATAAGCATATGATTTCTCTCTTTTTCTTCTTTTCCCCTCGCTTTTTTCCTCTCGTTTCTTCTTTTCCCCTCTCTCTTTTCCTTCTCTTTCCCCCTCTTCCTTCTCTTCTTTTTCCCTCTCTTTTCCCCTCTCTCACTTCCTCTTTTCTCTCTTTTCATATGCATATGCATTTGCCTATGCATATGCTTTGTCCTTCCATCACAAAGGAGAAGGCTAAACCCAGATTGGGAGATAAAACTGACTTGATGTTTTTGAAGGAGTACAAGGACCATCCTTAAAAGTTTGACAGTTAGAGGAGGGCTGTGAGGAGATGGCCGGACTTCGTAGGTACTTCACACTTTGGTGCAGGCGGACGGTTGGCATTTGAGGCATGGGTGGTAAGTCTACTTCTTCTCATTTAAATTATTATTCCATTTGTTTTATTACATATTGCATGCACTTTATCTAACTCTCATAAATTGGGCCCATAGCAAGCTGCAATGGGTTGACTTCCCACAGACAAAGAAATGAGACGTGCATTCTACATAGGAGCAAAGCCGTGGTTTATTGAGATGGAGGCCATGGGAGCAACAATCAATTGGGCTGAGGTGGCTGCTCGCACGGTAGAAATCTACTCCTACTTGTAATCTGACTTTTTAAATTGTTTTATTCTTTAAGTTCCAATCTAATTTCCAATTAAATGGTTTCACTCTTAGGGTGCAAGCTCAAATGTCCCATCAGCGGAGGTGAGCAGTGATGACGAGGAGGCAGGTCTCGAGGGATTTGGCTTACACAGCTTGGATGAGGGCCAGGGACCAGGCGTAGCTCATGAGGGCCAGGGATCAAGCCAGCGCCACGACGACGATGATGACAACAATGATTGGGATGAGCAGTAGTAGTAGCAGTATTAGTAGTAGTTTGTACATACTTCGGCATGTATATGCTTTTGTATGTTGGCTCGTTTAAGCGATTTTGTATCACCCTTTTCAAAAGGGAAATTTTGTAACAAATAAGGTTGTATATCTCGAGTGAATGGCCAATTCCAATGACCAACAAATTCAAGGTGACTTCATTACAACACCCACACAACCAATAGATGCCATAGTGACTAGTGCAACCCTAACATCTTCCATGACTGCATCTAGTGAGATGCTCCAAATGAAGTGGCTCCAACTAGAATGTGCCTCCACTCTAACGGCATCAACGAACACTCAAACAAGCAAGTCCACAAAGAATAGCCTCCAAAGGCAACACAATAGAGGCAACAAAAATGCCTGACCATGGTTGAGTGCTTGGTCAAGTGTTTGCCACATGGTAGCACTACCTACCACATAATCAGTCGACCTCATTGACCATGTCAGCAACACCATGGAGACAAACCCTATAGTGCCATGGATGTATTAACTTACCAAGTCACCAAGCCACATCACCACCAATGCCACATTATGACATGACAGCTCAGCTATCCACATCATCACTGACACCTCCACTACCATGTCAGCATGGTGCCCAATCATCAGTGTTGTGCCAAGTCAGCACACAGTGCCCAATCAACATGTCCACCTTAACTGCCTAGCCTACAATCTAGTCAGCATGCCACCTCATCAGTGCCTTCTAATAATAAGAACATTGTGCCAAAGAGGCACACTTTTGTAATATTCATGTGACCTCATCCTGCCACATCACCACATGCCACATCATCAATTTTGGGCCCTCTTGTGATCAAAGTTTGACCATTCTTCTGGGAGCCATAACGTTTAATGCAAGTGGAATTTGAAGGAGCTGTAAAAAGAAAAAATGATTGCGAGATCATGCTCTATTGGTGAGCACTTTAGAATTGCAATTTGACTTATGAATAGGCCAGAATAATTCAATCCTCATCATCAAAACCACCTCATTATCCATTGCAGTGTACTTAGCATGTAAAATGAGCGAACTAAAATTCATAATGCTACATTTTACGCTTTGACATGTAGTCTAGTTGTAGACTAGCATAGCCATAAAGGAGATTGAACTCCACCAAGCCAAGTAACGCATTGCCATATTTCCCAATTAGCTCCCAGTGGTGTCAATTGTGAAGATAGTGGCAGAGAGGGAAGGAGTCTCACTTGCGGCTTTCTCACATACACAATGGGGGAATACACTCAAAGGTGGAGGCTGAAAACAGTTTTTCTCTTCTTAGTTGTGAAAGCCAAAAGAACTCTAGTACAAAGAAATAGAAGAACCCTATATGTGGGTCTCAAACCAAACTCAGTTAACTAAGGTGGCATACTAACTAAGCCATGAACTAGAGTACATAAGGATAGCTGTCATCCAGCTATTATTCGTGGGCAGTGTACCAACCGCATCTGCAACTAACAAGTCGGTGACATAAATGCACAACGGTCACCCTCGCATATCATGAGTGGAGCTCGATATCTCAACACTCCCCCTCAAGCTCAATCCCAATTCCTGCACACCAAGCAGGTCTCTGAACTTGCGTAGCTTCTCTGTGCCCAATGCCTTCGTGAATATGTCAGCTACCTGATCCTCTGTGCTGACATAAACTAGATCAATAAGACCTAGTAAAACCTTCTCCTACACATAGTGATAATGCACCTCAATGTGCTTTGTTCTAGCATGATAGACTAGGTTATTTGCCAAGTGTATACTGCTCATGTTGTCATAATAAATGACAACTGGCCCATCTGTAGATTGATGCATATCATAGAGTAGCTTATGCAACCAAGCTACCTCACATGCAGCCATTGCTGCACCCCTATACTCAGCCTCTGTGCTCGATAAGGCAACTGTAGGCTATTTCTTGCTGCTCCAAGTGATTGCAGCACTCCGAAAAGAGAACATATATCCACTGGTAGATCGTCTATCAGAAATACAACCAGCCCAATCAGCATCAGTGTATCCATGCAACTATATCTGAACCCCAGTCTCATAAAATAGTCCATACTGCAATGTGGACTTCACATACCTAAGTATGCGTCTAGCCGCATCCAAATGTGGTTTCCTTGGAGCTTGCATAAACTGACTTACCGATCCAATAGCATAGCTCAAATCTGGCTTGGTAATAGTCATATAAATCAAACTTCCTACTATGCGTCTGTACATCGTAGGGTCTTCCTGAAGCTCACCTACATCTGTGCTCAGCTTCACATTCTGCTCCAAAGGAACTGAAATAGGCTTATTGCCTGTCATCCCATATTTGGACAGCATGTCCAATCCATACTGCCTCTGCAAGAGCTGTATCCCACTTGGTGATCTAATCACCTCAATGCCCAAGAAATAACGTAGCTCTTCCAAATCCTTCATCTTAAACTTTTGCTTCAATAGCATTTTCACGTGAAGGATATCTTCATCACTATCACCTGTGATTATCAAATCATCAACATAAATGACAAGCAGCATAATACCTTTCTCTGTTTTTCTCACATAAAGTGAGAAATCTGCCTTGGAAATCTGAAAGCCAATAGTGACAAGATATTGTCCTATCTTGTCAGACCATGCTCTAGGTGCTTGCTTCAAGCCATACAAGGCTTTCTTCAACCTGCAAACAAACTCAGAATGAACAGCATGAACTTAACCTGGTGGCTGCTCCATAAACGCCTCTTCTTGCAAATCACCATGCAAGAAGGCATTCTTTACATCCATCTGATATAAAGACCATCCCTTTGATGCAGCCATAGCAATGACTACTCTTACGATTGCCATCCTTGCAACCGGATTGAATGTTTCTTCATAATCAATGCCATATGTCTGTGCATACCCCTTGACAACTAATCTTGCCTTGTATCTATTCACAGAACCATCTGCATTGTGCTTCACCTTATAAACCCACTTACAGCCAATTGCATTCTTGTCTTTAGGCAAAGGCACCAATTCCCATGTACCATTTGTTTCCAAGGCATCCATTTCTTCATCCATGGCTTTCTCCCATTTTTCTTTTCCCATGGCTCGCTCAAAAGAAGTGGGTTCTGGTTCTTGTATCACTTTGACCATATAGGCATAGTGAATGGCTGTAAATCCATCATATTTTAGCCTATCCATAGGATATCTAGCTCTGGTAGACCTGCGCAAAATAGGCTCACTTCCAGGTGCTCTCAAAACATCCTTTGTCTTCCTTACTCCAGGTGTAACAATAGAAGGAATACCCAACTCATTATCAATGCTCTGTTCTGAGCCACTGGATTCACCATCCACATAAGAGTGACCTGCATTCACATCAAACATGGGCTGATCTACCTTCTCTTTTTCTTTTCGTGATACCTGCGTACCACTATCTGCATTGCTTTGAGGAGATTCTCCTGATCTCAATCTACCTATCCATCGCGAAGTATGTGAACCACTGCTAGAGAACACTGCAGGTCCACTAATATTTTGTTGTGAATTCTGTGCAACATTACCATTTTGTGCATCTACATCAATCATCACATTTACTGGTTTATACCAGCTGCTCATCTCATCAAAAACAACATCTCTACTCACTGTAAACTTACGAGTAGAAGGGTTATAGCATCTATACCCTTTCTGCTGTAGAGAATAACCAATAAAGATGCACTTCTCAGCTTTTGGATCCAACTTGGACCTCAACTCATCTGTCACATGAACATAGGAAATGCAACCAAAAATTTTCAAATGAGAAATATCTGTTTTCCTACCAGTACACATCTCCTCTGGCGTCATGCCATGTATTGCTGCAGTGGGAGTCCTGTTCATTATGTAAACTACTATAGCAACTACTTCAGCCCAATAATAATCTGGTAGGTCTTTTTCATTTAGCATGGCCCGAGATACCTCTCCAATATGCCTGCTTTTCCTTTCTGCAAGTCCATTTTGCTGTGGGCTATGACTGCATGAATATTGCTGCTTTATGCCATGCTCCTACAAGAACCTTGCAAACTCATTTGACAGGTACTCTCCCCCTCCATCTGACCCTAGGGATTTTATTTGCAGGCCTGTTTCTTTTTCAACCATAGCTTTAAAAGCTTTGAAGTGCCCAAACACTTCACTTTTCTTTTTCATAAAATACACCCAAACTTTTCTGTTGTAGTCATCAATAAAAGTGACAAAATAATGATAGCCTCCAATAGATGCAGCTTTAGTAGTCCACACATCAGAGTGGATTAATTCCAATGGCTTCTTACTCTCTTGAACATGCCTAGGAAATGGTTTTCTTGCTTGTTTTCCAAATTGACAGGCTTCACATACCTTATGCATTTTTGCAACCTTGAATTTAGGAAATCTTGCAACAATATTTTGGGCTTGCATTGATTTAAGTCACTGTACATTAACATGACCAATGTGTTTATGCTAGATATCAATATCTGCAACTACACTGGTCCCATGTGCAAACATTGCTCCACTCAATTCAGGCATGTCTGCATCCAACGTAAACATCTTGCCCTTCTTCTTTCCTTTTGCTATCAAGCAACCGTTATTTTTCATATCCTCAACAAAGCATCCATGAGGATTAAATCTGACCTACAAGCCCTGCTCAACCATTTGACCAATAGAAACCAAGTTCTTGGTGATGTTGGGGACATGAAATACATGAGACAGGTATTTCTTTTTCCCATCCTGCATAGACATAGGAATTTTACCAATCTGCACAATAGGATGTGCAGTATCATCACCAGTCTCCACAAATCCTAGTCTTTCCATTTTCCTTGCATCGTGCATCCATTCTGCATGACCTGTCATGTGGTTTGATGCACCTGAGTCAACATACCAAACATCATTTCTTTCTTCTGCACTTGTCACAGAATTGGTCATGTGTTGCACCATAAACAGATGCTCATTTCTATCATCACCGTGTCTACTAGAAGATGCATAATTCCCTTGCTGCAATTTTGCATTCATGATGTCATTCTACTTTTTGTAGCAGTCTTTAGCCATATGACCCATTTTACTACAATAGTAGCATTGAACATTGCTGTTTGCATTTTGGCCTCTCTGCCATCCACCACGACCTCTTTGGCTCCCCCTGCCTTTAGAGTTACCAAGTCCTCCTCCATAGGACTGGTTTTCTTGAGTTTGCTGCACATTTTGATTTCTACCACGGCCTCCAGATCGCCCTCCTCTACCTCTACCTCTACCTCTTCCAGCATTTGAGTAGAAGACAATTTCTTTTGAAGTTCCTCCTGAAGAAGATGCACCACCATTTCTCTGCTCTTAAAAAATTAGAAGAACAAACAACTCCTCAAAATCAGGAAATTTTTCACGGACGGCAATGGATGTCCGAAACTATGCATAATCCTTTCCTAGACCATTCAAGGTCACAGAAACTAAATCATCATCTTCCACTGGTGACCCAATGGAAGCAAGTGCATCTGCAATTTTCTTCACCTTCATGTGGTAGTCATTGATGCTCATATTTTCTCTCTACACATTGTACAACTCTTGCTTGAACTACATTTTCCTGGCTTGCGTATTTGTGCTGCACATTTTTGCCAAAGTATCCCATGCCTCCTTTGGCGTACTTGAATATGCACAATTATAGAATCCGAAATACTGATAGACAGTCAGTACATAACTTTTCTGGCTCTCTCATGCCATCCTTTAAATGCTTGCATTTCCTATTGATTGGGAACATTAGGAAGAACTGGTTCTTCTTCATTTCCTGTAATGAACTCCCAATAGCCTTTTCCCATAAGGAAATTCGTCATTCTAAACTTCCATGCCTGGAAGTTGTTCTTGTCAAGCTTTTCAATGACAATCTGTGAAAGAGAATCAGACGCCATTACAGAACACTGCAAAATATTCTGTCACTTAAAAAAACATAGCTTTTGCCTCACACGGGCAGATCTGCAATACTGACGAAAGTGGTATTTGACCACACAGTCACTTCATAGTGACGATTTTGCATCAACAGGCAACAAGGATGATTCTGCAACTCCCAATATCTCTGTGCACAGGCATACAATGCAATTTCTGTGGCAACTTTTCACCGACCTGCAGAGTAGTGGTCGCACAGCAAAAATAGGGCCTTTTTCTGAGTGCCTGGGAAGAACTTCTGCCTTCAAAACGAGCATATACTGCCCTCTCGCCACACCGCGAAGGGCGTCTCAATCTGGGACAGTGCACTCTTGCACTTTCCGACTGTGCTACCTGCAGAGATTTGCTCCCAAACTCGAAAAAGGAAAGCAACACTGGTCCTCTTACCAGGACACCGTGAACTTGGTTTTCTTTCGTAAGCTCCTTACCATGAACCAGGCTCTGATACCATGTGAAGATAGTGGGAGAGAGGGAAGGAGTATCACTTGCAGCTTTCTCACATCACAATGGGGGAATACACACAAAGGTGGAGGCTGAAAACAGTTTTCCTCTTCTTAGTTATGAAAGGCAAAAGAACTCTAGTACAAAGAAATAGAAGAACCCTATATGTGGGTCTCAAACCAAACTCAACTAACTAAGGTGGCATACTAACTAAGCCACGAACTAGAGTACATAAGGATAGCTATCATCCAGCTATTATTCGTGGGCGGTGTACCAACCGCATCTGCAGCTAACAAGTTGGTGACATAAATGCACAACGGTCACCCTGGCATATCACGAGTGGAGCTTGATATCTCAACATCAATCCCATCGGATCTAAGATCGGGTGTAGGAATTCACACATATGACACTAGCTCAATCTCTTGGCATTCGGTAGTTCAACATTTCAGTGTGAAACTTGGGAGAGTGATCTTCCTCACATTTAGAATTGTTGCATACATCTTGCATGCACATATGCCACCCATGTACAGTCATACTTATTGACTATTTTTTGGCATTGGTTCTTGCACACATACATCAGCCTTGTAAGCTTCTTGGGTACTCACGACACACAATTGTCATCACTTTACTATACGCTTGATCTTTGGCATACCAATGTTGTCACATGACTTGGTTTTGACCATTTAGCATAGCCGGGGGATTTACAAGGGGAAACTTGTGATATCACGTGAGTGTACAATAGGGGGGTCAACTTCTCTATATTCATTCACCTTCATGAAATAAATCCATTTTTTCTTGATCCATCACTTACATTTTTGCATTCCCATGTTCTAGGGCCCACAAGAGTAGGCCTCCTCATGAAGGAATGGCGATTTTAGATTTGAAATCATTTTATGGAAGGATAAACGCCCATTATTGTTTAAAAAAGGGTGCCATGAAAAATTACCATGCCTACTTAAACAAAAGATGAAGAATACTCATGGGCACTACCTTGTGGGGGAGAGAGAGAGAGAGAGAGAGAGAGAGAGAGAGAGAGAGAGAGAGAGAAACTAAAAAAGATTTAAAAGAACAAAGAAAAGCGTGGAAATCAAAGCTACATCTAAGTCTTTGCTAAAGCAATTCTATAGTAAGGCATTACTAACCAAGAGATGTGGCAACATAGTGAAGTCTATTAAGTAGGAGAGCTGGTAATTATTAGGACATCACTGAGTTTTCCAAGGCAGGTTATGATGTATGTGATGAGGACAATTCTTCAAAAGTGGTGGTCTTGCTTATCCTTAAGCAACTTAACATCATAGAACTTGACCTCATTAGAGCTCTGGAGCTCCTAAACTCCATTGAAAACACCCTCGTACCAACACTAGTCCACCATTTCAACAAATCACAAAATTCCACATTAGCGAGTTGTGTAGGCTCTCCCAAAGAATAAGTGTCCTCTAATTTATGTGTGGGAAAACCCGTACCACTATGGCAATTCCAAATTTCAATGGGAAACTAAAGTATCTAGTCGATTCTAGTGTAACATCATAGAAGGAAACGTAGAAAGTGGTGACATGACCCGCCTGAGCAAAATTATGCTAGCCTCGAGGGAGGAGTTTGTTGATGTATGTCTCAATTCAAAGGGAGGGGATGTAATAAGGTAATTTGGAAATACTTCATGATGAACATCTTCATTACTCAGCTATGATCATGTACAAGATGATTGCTCCCACAATACGATCGAGCTTTTGGAGCTACAGGTGAGAGATTTCCTACATTCGCATGATTGTTCTACTGCTTATTGTGGGTCAAAGATTCCAGTCGCCGTCTGGGCTCTCTTGTTCAGGTTCCTCCCATCTTTTGCTATATAGAGTCTAGACCTGGTTTGTCTCGAGCTTTGAACTTTGATGAGACATGAACTGACGATTATTGCCGGCCTGGTAATACCCGTCATGACGTCACAGAAGTGCAGCAACCTGTGTTTTAATCACTTGTTCGCGGCTTCCTAGTTTGTAGAGATCATGACGGAAGGTAGCGCGTGGAGCGATTTCATAATTGATTGCACAAAACATATTTCTTTGGATATGCCCTGTGGTTGTAAGACTTGTAATAAGATGGAGCTTGCATATCAAACGCGAAGCGCCTAGCTTTGAAATAGGCAGCTCTTCTGGTTGCTGCAGATGAGTATATCTTGTTTATTTTGGCTGTGTCAGGAGTCAGGGATACGAAGGTGCAAGCAATCTTTAACTTCCAAGCGGTGTATCTCGGTGATCAAGATGGAAGGCGGTCTCGTCAGGCGTATGCTTTACGGCACACAAAATGAGGGTTCGTTTTCCGGCAAGGTGGAAGCAGGTGTTGCGATCACTGGATATGTTTTGCAGGCTGAAGCTCAGGCTGCGAGACACCGGGATACGGGTGAGACGTGAAAGGAGTGCGTTACAAGGCTATGGACTTTGAACAAGAGCCTTCAGCCAAGAGCGACTTGCACGGTTTTACTGACGAATACTTCCACGCTCCTCCGACTTCGGGGGCACCGTGCGAGGGAGACAGAAACTAGTAAACAAAAGTCTCCATGGCCCAAGAGAAAGAGGACCTCTCCATGGCCCAAGAGAAAGACGGGGAGTGGGGGACCTGGGGTGACCAGGGATCCTTTTCAGAGGAGCAGAGGCGAGAGGTCTGCGAGGCGAAGCCGCAAGCGTGCGAAGTTAGCAAAGGGGGGAAGGGGAGGATTTCTAGGGAGTCGAGAGGGTTGGGAAGGGAGAGGGATACGGTGCATGTGATAGAGGGATTTTGTATGGGGCTGCGAGGAGCTATAATAAGTGGACAGAGCGGAAGGGAAGGGCATTGAGAGAGCGGGAGGAGTACAGGCTTCATCTTCCTTCGTCTTTATCCTCGACGTCGCCATGGGGTTTGTAGCGTAGTCCAATGTCTTCGTAACTTCGTAAGAGCAGCACCATCGTCTCGATTTTGTCCAGCAGCTCTGTAGATTCGCCAGAGCGGAACGGAAGAGCATTGAGAGCGGGAGGAGTATTATAGCTTCGTCTTCATCGTCTGGGGTCAGTTGCGTAGTGATAGTGTTCGAAAGAGCAGCAACATCTTCTCGATTTGGCCAGCAAGTCTGTAGATTCGCCAATATATTAGCTGCAGCGCCATGGTGTGTACTATGTGAGCGGGGCAATATTGCAAGGTGGTAGATGTGTGGAGCTGGGCCATAGCGTCTGTATTTGAGATGGGCGAGGCAAGGTGTGGCTATGGCGGCGTCTGTGTTTGACTGGTAGATATATGTAGCTGGGCGATGGCGTCTGTCTTTGAGTTGGGAGATGCGACGTACGGCTATGGCGATGTCTGCGTGTGAGTTGGGAGATGCAAGGTATGGCAATGGCGGGGTCTCTGTTTGAGTTGGGTGAGGCACGGGGGTAGAGGTAGAGTTGGACGATGCAAGGTGGTGGCTATGGCGTATGTGTTCGGGTGTGGAGACGGAAGGTGACATATGTGAGCTGTGCGTTGCAAGGTGGTAGAACTTAGGAGCATGGAGCTTGGCGATGGCGTCGTTGCAAGGTGGCGTGGTTGATCTCGTCTGCAGTTGAACTGAGCGGCGGAGCTTGATCAGTAGTGGCGATAGGAGAATCAGGATAGTAGCCGCCGGCGTAAATATGCTCCGGCCGCTGAAGAAACGCTGGGCTGCCTTCCTCCTCCACCTCAACGGCCGCTTCCAACTGAGCCTGCTGGGGCGGCACTTCAAAGTGGCGGAGCGGGGCACGACGCTCACGCAGGAGCTCCGCGCGGGGACGGCGACCTTCCTGACGATGGCCTACGTGCTGGCGGCGAACGCCAGCATACTGGCGGACTCAGGCGGGACCTGCTCGGTGGCGGACTGCACACCACTGTGCGCCACCTGTCCGCCGCCGGGGCGGGACTGCAAATTCTTCCCTGTGAATCCGGGCTACGCGGCGTGTCTGGGGCGCACGCGGCAGGATCTGGTGGTGGCCACAGCGGCGGCGGCGCTGGTGGGGTCGGCGGTAATGGGCCTGTTCGCCAATCTACCGCTGGCGCTGGCGCCGGGCATGGGCATGAACGCCTACTTCGCGTACTCACTCGTGGGCTACCACGGCAATGGGCCGCTCCCTTACAAGTCCGCCCTGGCCGCCGTCTTCCTAGAAGGTTGCCTCTTTCTCGTTATCGCCGCCGTCGGCCTCCGCCACCGCCTCGCAAAACTCATCCCTCCGCCTCTTCGCCTCGCCACCACCGTCGGCGTTGGCCTTTTCCTCGCCTTCATCGGCCTCCAATCCGACCAAGGCCTCGGCCTCCTCGGCTTTAGCCCCTCCACCCTCATCTCCCTCGCCGCTTGCCCACCCTCCTCCCGCTTCCCCTTGGCTCCCGTCTCCGCCCTCCCCAACGGTACCCTCTCCATCCTCCCCGGCTCCTCCGCCTCCGCCGTCTCCACCTGCCTCCACCACCGCATGCAGAGCCCCACTTTCTGGCTCGGTGCCCTCGGCTTCCTCCTCATCTCCTACGCTCTCAAGAAGAACATCCGTGGCGGCATCATCTACGGCATCCTCCTCGTCACCGTCGTCTCCTGGTTCCGCTCCACCCCCGTCACTTACTTCCCGCACACCCCCGACGGTGATCAGTCCTTCCTCTACTTCACCAAAATCGTCGACGTCCACAAAATCCACTCCACTGCCGGCGCCCTCAGCTTCCAGCTCATCGGTACTAGCCAATTCTGGACCGCGCTCTTGACGTTCCTCTATATTGACTTGCTCGATACCACCGGGGGCCTTTACGCCTTGGCGAAGCTAGCAGGCTCGGTGGACGACAATGGCGACTTCGAAGGTCAGTATTTCGCTTTCATGAGCGATGCAGTGGGCATTATGGTCGGAGCCACTCTTGGAAGCTCTTCCGTCACCGTGTATGGAGAGTCCTCGACGGGAATCCGGGAGGGCGGGCGAACGGGGATCACCGCATTAACTGTGGCCTTCTACTTCTTCTTGGCTCTCTTCTTCACCCCCCTCCTCGCCTCCATCCCACCCTGGGCGGTCGGAGCACCCCTCATCATCGTTGGCGTGCTGCTCATGAGGCCGGTGGTCGAAATCAACTGGGACGACATGGGTCAAGCTATCCCTGCATTCGTTACGATCATTCTCATGCCTCTCACCTACTCCATTGCGTATGGATTACTTGCAGGCATTGGCACTTACGTTGCCCTGCATTTGTGGGATTGGATATCATATGGCGTAAGTAAGATGACGATTCAATACGCGAGGAGGAAAACGCTGCATAGCGCATCAGAGAGAGTCGCTGAGACGCAGATGATCAATAGTCAAAAGCAGGAACAATCCCACACGGCACCTGCAGATATTGTCTGAACGTAGGTAATTTGTCATTTTCTAAGAACCGGGCAGATAGAAAGGGGGTTGCTACTTGCGCAACGGTTGAGGTGCCTTGAAGACCAGGCGTGTTTGTATGTAATAGCATTTACAATAGTACTCCGGACTCCTGGGTTTCCTTGACGATCAAAATGATGCTAGCAAATGTATCTACAGAAACTAGCGTTTTGAAGCTCTTGAATGAAGTAAGAAGTAGGTTTCGTCTTCATTGTTACAGGTCCTTCAATTGTTGCACGTCAAGTCGTCGTCATTGAAGTACGAAATTCATAGTAGTACATAATTGTAAACATACCTTTGAGCCCAACTTGAATTTCTCTCATAGAAAGTAGACTTGACCTTACGAAGGTAAAAGTCTAATTTTGAAAAACAAAGTGAAGGCTAAAGATAAAATGTTTCGGAGAAGCTGGTATAGATGACATCGATAGTTCATGAATCATGAATGACAGTTTTGACAAGAAGTTGTTACATTTGAGCTACTTAAAGTAAATCAAGTCGATAGACAACCGGACGGATAAAGACATGCTTGAGGCTTATATTTATATCTTGGACTAGAGAGCTCTGACGTGAAGTTAACTGGTTAATATGTAGAAGCGTACGGAGAGCTATGTGATTAGAGAGCTGAAATAAGCTATCCAAAGAGACAATTAGGGATGAAGGAGGATTCTTTTATACATATTTTGGAATTTCGTACTGCCATGGACTGTCTTGGCAGGTGTATATGTCCCCTAGAGAAGTTTTGACGGAGGACTTTTGGGTATATCTAATAATGTGAGGAAAATTTTAAAGAAAATTCACAATGTAGTAACTATTGAATATCAAGTATAAATTGGAGCTAACTTTTATAAAAATATAGATTTAAAAAAAAGGCATTTAAAATATAGATAACTTACCTAAAAGGATTACCATCTTAATAGAATACTGGCAAGAACATCAATTGCCTATATGATGTAGGAAGAGGATGTGTCAAAAAAAAGGAACATCTCTGAATCATGTAGTTAGAGGAAGGAGTTACGTGCATCCTTGTCATTAAGGTCATTTACCTATTAACAATTTGCTCTAAAAGGTTGCTATTAGAATATGGGGTCACAATACACCCTTAATGGAGGTTGTAGGGTTGGGATGCAATGATTGAAAGTCTTTTTTTGCAATGCTTTAGGGGGTTTTAAGGGGTACCTTTGAAAGTACCTTTGGCAATAAGGGGTACCTTTGAAAGTACCTTTGGCATAAGGCGACAAGTCCTTGAAAATATTAATCACAATTTGGCTCTTGGAAAATTTTAATACTCTAGGTATTGGTTATAACACCTTCTCATACTTATTTAACTCTTCTTTTACATTCCATATTATTACTACTTTTAGAATGACATTTTTCATATATCTCTCTCTGTCTCTCTCTCCACAATCATCCATGCTCTCTTCTTTGTTTCTATTTTTGTAAGGACATTTAACCTTTTGTTTCATGTTTTTTTTGTTTTTTAAATGCACATTCTTCTTTAATTTCGTGTATAGGAGGAGTTTACAAAGGATTAAAAAAAAAAAAGAGAATTCCTAGAAGCTTCTTTTGATATTCTTATAACTTAAGGAGCATGATTTAGCTTGCTTTGATGTCTTGGATTAGAAAAATTTAGTGGAACACTAGGCACATCAAATAGGGTTGGTGTGGAGTTTACACCCTCTTCACTAGCGATTTTGTTGATGTTTTCACATTTGCATTAATGCATCATTTACGAGCGTTACTTTTTGTCCAAAAAGAAGTGAAAATAATATTATTATGTTGGTAACTTGAAAAAAGCATAGGTGAATCGAATAAATATACTAGTGGTAATTGCTATGATACCATTGGTAATAGCCATGATTCTAGTAGTTATAGAATAGCAGGAATAATTATATACCATCAATATTATGGTTAATACCAATAGTATTATAATTCTACTAATGGTAATATTTACTAGGTTCTCTATATTTTGCCTTATCAAAAGCTTGTTTTTTTTCTTGCCCATTTTTACCTTATATAACAAGGTGAAAAATTTCACAGGGCTTGCCAAGGGAAGAGAAATGGAAGAGTGTGGTGTGTAGGGACATGCACTAGAGGGGTACGTGGAGGCGAAGGCATACAGTGGCTCAAGGCTTTTGTAGAAAAATTTAGGTGATGGAGTGATCAGATTAATAGTAGTGATTGGTGCAGACGATGCAATTGTCCAAGTCGATGTTCATCCAGATGTGGTCTGGGTTACGTGCTTAGCACTGTGAAGGGATTCGAACCCGGTAGCTCCAACTTAGCTATTAGTGCAAAAAAAAGCTTATGTCTTCTGCCAAGAGAAAATCAGAGGGAAAAGCTTGCTAGTGTTGATCTATATATTGTAGTTGGTGTGATGAGCACTTGGAGGCATCATTTTTGGCAAAGGATGTTGGTGAGGGTGTGTGTTGCAGTTGTTGGTTTTGGTAGTCGATGTTTAGGCCTCCAATGATGATTAATGACATGCCGCTTTGTATCGATGCTATGGTGCTTTCAAGAATCGCTCTCAATTCACAAACGTTGGTTTTGGGTGATTTATATATTCCAATGTGTTGATGCTCCGGTTTGCTCACTCTCGATAGCCTAACTTCAAGGTGCTTGGTGCTCAGAAACGACCCAATCCTATGTAGTGCTGGGGTGAAGGCACTTGCTCTTGCAATCCATTAAGTGCAGTGTGCGCTCGAGGTGATGAAACAGTGGCCAACATTAAACACATAGAGTTTGAGATTAGCCATTGAAGGGGAAACCATATGGTGACGAGAGAACCAAGCTTTCTCTAGTGTCTCTTGAAATTGTAAGTTGGTTGTTGAGAGGTTAACCAACTCATATTTGGACCTGGCATTGAGTGCGCGCAATCGATCTGCCTCACATTAAAGATTATAGTGGTCCATTTGTAGCTCTGTTTGATTATGGCTCAACATGGAATAGCTTTTGATGACTTCATCATATAGTATCTTCCTACTGTCAAGCTGTTCTTGCAAACTATTGTGCTCGATAGCAAGGTCTTCCTGTGCTTTCCTTAGCCCAATTGTTTGCTCTTCAAAGAACTGAGGTAGCTCCACTCGTACTGTGCTTGAAGAACATATCATGGTCCAAAACCTGGGGAGGGAGCTAGTGGTTGGCTAGATAGTCTACCTAGAGCTTGGGTGGCATGAACTATATTCTCCCTTAAAATTTGCCACAGTGACTCGATGGTGTTTCGATCCTAGTGATCTTCTTGGAGAGAGAAAGGCTCAAGAGGGGTTAAGAGCCGTAGTGTGGTGGGAGGCACAGGGATGGTAATAGTACTAGTTGGAGCTCCCTATTATTGTGCCAGTTTTCTGCTTGTGCTACTTTTGCTACTTAGTCGCTATCTCTAGTTGCTTGATCTCAGCCTTATCTTCTATACTCTTAGCAACATATGGCCCTCTTGCCAATTGCTCTTGGAAGGTTCCCTCGTCATAGTTTACCATTCTTCTTTCGTACTACCAAATGGGAAAAAACCAATCACGGCAGTCAATAGCATAAATAAAGGTAGCACCAAAAGTTGATCTAACTTGGCTTTCACTTGTTTAGAATAGTTTAAATTCACCCTACGTAACCTTTGTCATCGAGTTGGTTTAGCATCTGGCACCAAGGGCATTCTATGTTGATGCAACTCTGTTGGCACTTACCACCACCATTGTAGGTTTTTCTTCTGGTCCATAATTAAGTTCTTGGCTTGGTTCTGGCACCAATTGTCTAGTACCAGGTCACGTAATAGTCACTAGTACCTTAGCTAGCTCCCTTTCCCTTCAACATCTTCAGTGAAGTTACTTGGGAATAGTTCTTTTTGCTTGGAAAATTTCTCGACCTTCATTTTCTACTTGATATTTGCAGCAACTTGGAAACTATCAATATCACCTGGCATAGGAGTTATTAGTAGTTCCATCAATCTCGACTCGATTTCCCCAGGGAACAAATTTGTGACTTCCAAATCTTTATGTTGGCCACTACCCAGAATCTTTCAAGGATTTGCAAGAATGCATACATCTTGGTTATCTGTTTAATGATCAGTTCTTTTGAACCCCAATCATGGAGTACTTTTACACTTCTAAGCCAAGGTTGTCTAATAGTATTGGATAGGCATGTAGATCCATGTCAATTACAATAAAACGGAATCTACGAATAATTACCACCTACAGAAATGACAACATCCTATAGCACACCTTTTGGGTCCACTGGACACTCTCCTTCCAGACATGCTACAAAGGGAGATGGTTTGGAGGACTTGAAATTCAACCTCTCAATAATTTCTTCAAAAATAATGTTTACTTTAGAACAACCATCTACTATCACACCTGGTATAGTCTACTTCATGACTTTGATGGTGATCACTAGTATTTCTTCAATGTTATTGTTTAATATGTGAAGTTGAGACCATTAGGCTAAACCAGCCCAGTGGTTGAAATTGTGACAGTGTCTTGAACCATTTCGGTGGTTGAAATTGTGACTGTCCTAAACATGTCCTAAACTAGCCCGATGATTGATTGTCCCAAACCATCCCGGTGAATGACTATCCTAAACGTGTCCTAAATCAGCCCGATGATTGAAATTGTGACTATCAGGACTACGCATAAAAGGAAGACTTATCAATGGGCCAGCAAATAGGAAGTGATGAAAGTGTAATGATATTGCTTATATTGTGAAATCTTATGAACTGTAACTCTCTAACCGTAGGGAGTTTTCTCTTGTTGTAAAAAGCAAAAGTACTTCATTTCATGTGCTCTATTCATATCTGATACTAGATCATAGATTCTAAACTTTTTCAATTTCACTCCTTGGATGCACGCCATACAAGGAGGGTGGATATTTATGTCACTTCTCGACGAGTTCAAGGATTTGGTGCTTGGTCCTCCGCTCATCATGGCTACCAATTGGCGAGATCTCTTTCTTAATCTTCATGTCGATCTTCAACAATTGATTGTACAATGCATGGTTCAAGGAGACGACGGGTGGGATGATACACCATGGATGATTCAAGGTGAAGAACTACCCCAGAACTAGTGATACACTGGGAGGACTTTGATTTCAATTCTACTCATCGTGCGGTGATTGAGCTACTTGCTACATTAGAGGTAATTAAAAGGGTGACATTCTTCAAAGGGTGGGATGCTCCCCAAGCTTGGGGGGAGATTTGGCACATATACTTATTAATTCTTGTGGATAAGCTCATCTTGAATGATTTCTTATCGATCTCACTACAAAGGTTTCTAGGGCTTTCGGCTATGGTTGGTAATGTTTCCACCAAGGAATACCTTTATACCTAATCAACCTTTTGTGCCTCATTTTGAGCTTCAAGTTGTAGTTCTTTTTGGTCTAAAGATAAACTATCAACAAAGGATTGCAAGTTTATTTGGTGCTGAATGTCTTGCTCAAGTATTGAATTCTCCCCACCCTCTCCTACCTATCTTGGACTACTGAGAAACTTGGGATGTCTGGATTTTAGTCTTGGTGTGATGACACTAACAACGGTGGGTATGGATTATGATACCATGCACCATAATGACTGTATTCTCTTTCGTCGTGAGCCTGGAGATTTGGCTAGTTGTTTGAAATGTGGAGAACAACGGTATAGAGATGACTTGCAGGGTGAGTAGATATCGGTAAAGGTCTTGAGACACTTTCCCATCATTGCAAGAACACAGCACATGTTCTGATGCAAATCCATAGTGGAGTTGATGACATGCCATGCATCTCATCGGTCCATTGATGACACATTGAGGATTCCCACAGATTGTGCATCTTGGAAGCACATAGACAATCAGTGGCCGAACTTTGCGAGGGAGCTATGCAACTTACATCTTGGGCTCACCATGGATGGCGTGAAACCTTTTGGGTTACGCTCGACATCTTGGTCGACATGGCCCATTGTCGTGGTGAATTAAAATATCCCACCATGGCTAACAATAAAAAGGGGACACCTCATGCTTGCACTACTTTGCCAAGGAAGTATAAGGCAAAAATTATGGACATGTACATGGCACATTTGATAGAGGAGTTACAGATATTATGGAGAGGAGTGCGGGTCTTTGATATTTCCAGAGTTCCTAGACATACCAATGATATTTTAGTCAGGGGTATCTTGATGTGGACCATGCATGACTACCGAGGATATGGCGAGTGTGTAGGTATGTGGTTGTGTCTCTACATGTATAAGGATTATGCTTTTATGACTCTTTCGCACGCATGTCTTATACTAACACATTCATGCACGCGTTCAAGACTTATTACAAGTGGGTACCATGCTTGTCCTATTTGTGGACTGGGTTTGAAATCGCTTGCATGATACTCCAAACATATGAGAAAAAATGTTTATGGAGGTCATGCTCGATACCTTCCCCTGGACCATCTCACACGTGGAGGTCAGCCTCAAGTCAGCTTGATCCACCACCATCATATTTGAAGGCAAGTCAGTGGATTCAGGCTTGGAGGACGAATGGAGAGGAACCTCCTCCTGGTATGAAGAGGCTATCAATCTTTCACGA
Source organism: Dipteris shenzhenensis (assembly GCF_047967505.1). NCBI lineage: Eukaryota > Viridiplantae > Streptophyta > Polypodiopsida > Gleicheniales > Dipteridaceae > Dipteris > Dipteris shenzhenensis. The sequence continues at coordinate 13,953,285 of NC_141613.1, read as the reverse complement.
GCTTCCTTATTGGAGTCACTTACAAATCAATCATCTCTTGGATCCCATGCATATCTTCAAGAATGTGGGGGCTACTATTTGGGCACACTTGGTTGGTTCCAAAGACTCGAGAGGAGTGCGAGAAGACTTGCATGCTATGAATAGGATGTCTCATTTGTGGCCCCAAGTGCATGCTTCGGGAAAAGTTATCCGCCCAAAAGCAACATGGAATCTTTCTACGAGGGAGGAGGCAGTGGTCAAGGTGGACATTGCCTCTTTTCAAACACCCACAAGGTCCATGCATTGGTTGAAAGGAGCATTTTCAAAGGACAATAAGCTTAGTGGACTCAAGTCCCATGATTGGCACAAGGTCTTACAGGTATTCTAAGCTGTAGAATTAGTGTACTGATAATCGTGATGCGTTAGCATAATTATGATTATGTTATATTATTGACATGACTTCTTTGTTGCTTTGATAGTTCATCCTCCCAATTATAATAAAAGGTCGCTTCCATCATCAAATAAGACACTATGTTCTTTTTCGTGCAATAGTGCAATCATATGTAACAAAGAAGTGTGAAAATAAGATGCACTTTTACCTGAATAACACTTACCTAAAGGGGTGTAGTCGGCATCTTTAGTGTCATTGTCCTCATCCTCACACTCTTGCTTGAAAGATTTATCATGGGATCCATCATTAATGTAGTTGATCCATGTAGAGTTGTTGCACTGACTATTACCGTTGGTACATCCATTGGTTCTCCCTCCATTTCCTTCCTTGTTGTTGGTAGCATTCTTTGCTTGGGTACCTATTGTGATGCCAAAAATTGATATTTTTAACTTGGAATTGATATTGTTTTTCTCTATGTTTGATAAGAGTTTGAGTATCAAGTGATAGCCTAGCGGCTCTCACTTATTTCTATTTTCTATGATATTGTATGGGATGGAGAGGATGAGTGGAATGGCTCATTGTAAATACCATAGGTATGAATTATAAATACCTTGGTATGGGGTGAGAGTTATTTGTGTATGGGATATTATGGAGTTTTTTAGAAAATAGGAAGAGTGAGTCATATAAAGAGGTGGGCTCATGTCCATGTGTTCCAATAATATAAGAGAGGCCACATGCCAAGCGTGTGGAAGGCATGTGGAGGAGTGTAAAGTCAAGAGGAATCCTTCTAGGACTCCTATGTGGAATAAGGAGGATGTGGACATGTGGAAAAGAGAGGGTCCCTATGGGCTCCATGTGAGGAGACTCTTGACTTTCTCAATATTTAAAGAGTCTTGAGCATCTTTTGATGGGACACATGGCAAGAGTAGCCAAAAAGGACATGGATGGTGACATACGTGCTTATGTGATTGATGGGGAAAGGAATCTACAGGTAGCAATTGTAAATGGGTGAAGGAGGGTAACAAAATCTCTATAAAAGGAGCCCTCCTCTCCCTTGTTCATCAATCTCTTCCACCATTAGGCCTCATGTTGCTATAGCTCTAGTCTCCCCAAGCCTCTTTCATGAGCCTTCTCTCCCTCTTGTAGATATTCTCTTATGTAGACTCTTGAGTCCATCTCTCTCTAGTTTATTCTCTCTCTATGAGTAGTCTTGGAGCTTCTGCTCCCTCTTGTATGTATGAAACCTCTTCTTCTCCCTTGTGTTTGTAGTGTTGAAGTGGATTCTCACTCTATTTGTAATGAAGGTCACTTCAGGTTCTCTCTCTCTTGAGTGTCTCGTCCCCTCTTTTAAAGCCTTGAAAGTTCTTTCTATTTGGCCGCTCACTGTGCATACATGGTCCATTTGTTTCTCGAGCCACCATGAAAACTTCTTCCCCTCTTCTAGGCAAAATATATGAGGGGTGGATCATTGATGAAGGTGGAGTCTTGAGGGAGCATCCTGCTCAGGCGAAATTAGCCTGGGGGAGGGTAGTTTTCATAACAGTTTGACCCCCTGTTAGTGTTTTTCTCATAACTTTCTACTCGGTAGTCCGATTGTAATGAAATTTATATCAGCGCTAAGCTCTCTTCAAGGCGCATGTTTCTATGTAATCAGATACTGTTGCAAAAAGTTATGTCTCTGTGTTTGATAGTCTGTTTTCATGATAGTTTTTACCCCCGTCTAGTAAACTATCCATAACTTTTTGGCCGCTTCTTTGTTTCTTACAAAGCATATATCAGCGCGAAGCTCTCTTTAAGACGCATGTCTCTATATACTTAGATCTTGAATCAGATACTGCTGCAAAAAGTTATGAGTCTCTGTGTTTGACAGTCAGTTTTCATGACAGTTTTTACCCCCTTCCAGTAAACTGTCCATATCTCTTCAACCGCCTATCTGTTTTCAATGAAACTTATATCAGCGCCAAGCCCATCTCAAGGCACATCTCTTTGTGTGCTTGAATCTTTGATATCATGTCTCTACTGAAAGTTATAGGACTCTATGTCTAATGACAGTTCGTAGAGTGTTTTGAGCTAACTGTAAAGGTGTCTATGAAGGAGGTGCAATGTTTCCTCGGAATCTACCCATCCCACCTAATCAGCCCCTTCAAACTCCTCGATATATATCACTTCATGTCATGTTGAGCCGTAAGATCTTCTTTCAACAATGTATCGCTCTTCTCTTTGGAGCAGACCGGCTCACTGAGATTATGGCCTCTGCTGATCCTTTCCTTCTCCCTATGCTTGACTACAACATCACTTGGGATGTTACCATCTTCATTCTCATCTGAGGGAGGAGATTATGGTGTGGTATCTTGGCATAAAATCTTCTTTCCAATGTCCCATTCTCAATGATAAATATCTTTGGCAGTCAGTTGGAAAGCAGCAGGAAGTGAAGAGGTACGTGAAGTTTATTACCCCCAACTTCATGTCACATCTTTTGGTGGAGACGCTGGGTATGTTTGGTATTGGATTCATCCCACCTTACTAAACGGTCTCGAGTGTACTTGATTGCATGTTATGCCTAGAAGAGGCATGTGTTTTGATGAGATAAAGAAGATTCCTGGAAGAACTCCGTTAGAAGAGATTGCAACCCGTTTAAGAGAACTTGAAGATTGTGAAGGTGATGCTCAAGCTATTCGCACAGTCACCATGATCATATCCTTTATGTTTGCATTGTTGAATATGTTGGTGAATCGACAACACCGGCAGCAGGCACAATGATAGATTGAGGATTGTTCCATGCACTGGCAGCTTGGTGTGAAGAAGAGTTGAGTCTTTGGGTAGTTTTCAACTATAACAGTGGAGTGGTGATTCTTAATGCTTTCAACTTCTTTTGCTATGCAAATGATGAAGAGTACAATATCTTGAAGCTTTTATGTGCACTTCCTATTGTGAGAAGGGTGATTCTAGAATGCATGTATACACAATGTTTTCATGGTGCTAGTTGGTCACTTATTTTTGAAGATTTTGTTGAGGATCACATTGTGGAGGGTTTTCAACAAGTGGTGATGCATAATAAGTTGGTCTTGGTATACTAAGGCTTTGAGGGATCTTGTTCAGATCTTGTTTGGGATATTATTTGGATCTTGGTGTTTTCTTTTTGTGTTTCATCATGGTGAAGATTCCAGTGTTTGGAGGGACCCAAGGGGAAGACTCGGAGTCTTATCTTCGGGATTTTGTTCGAGGATGCCGGCTTTCTGGATGGTCCATGAAGGATCGGGCAGAGATTTTGCCTGATTTCCTTGAAGGTGTAGCCTTGAGTTGGCATGAGACCTTGCCGGACTCTACCAAGGAGGACTGGGACCAAGTGGTGGCAGCAATGAAGCAGAGATTTGGGGCAGTGGAGTCACCAAATGCTTTGATGTTGCAGTTGGACCGGTTCTATCAAGGAGAGGGTGAGTTGGTCTCTGCGTTGGCAATCCGATATGAAACTTTATGGACAAAGTATGAAAGGGCAGCTTTGCGAGCTGTGGCATCTGCATCATCGGCCCCTCAAAGTCTCTCAGGGATGGAGCACTTAAAGATGAGCAAATTTGTTATGGCTTTGGAGCCTCGTCTTCACTCAAAAGTAATGAGTAAAGATCCAACAACATACGTGGAGCCACTTCGCATTGCAACCAAGAAAGAAGCTTCTCTAAAGATCGAATCCTCTTTTGTGTCTTCAACAGCTTCAACTTCTAAGGTGGAGGTAATGGGCACTCCTCAGGTACCAAAGTCCTCTGAGTTAGATCATAATATCTCCCAATTGATGGCAGAGTTTGCTGATTTGAAATTGCATTTGGTTAATGCACGACAACCTAGAGCACCAAAGAGTGAAGATAGGCCTCGAGATAGGAGTGGGGTCACTTGCTATGAATGTAATGAAGAAGGTCACTATCGCCCCAAGTGTCCTAGATTGAGAAAGAAAGAAGAAAAACAAGTATCCTTGTTAGAAGCTTCTTCAGGGAATGAGGAAAGAGAGGTAATGATGGCTAAACGGGGGCGTGGTAAACCAAAAGAAGAAGAAGAAAGCAAGGAAGAAGTAGATGAGGAACATCAGGAAGAGGAACACCGTAGTAAGAAAAAGAAGGCATCTAGAAGGAGAATTAGCCAGTCAGACTTTCCTTTAGGACAAGGAATTGGAAGCTATGACTTGTTGTCCGACCTTAAAGAAAAGGAAGCTCATATCACCTTTGGTCAATTACTTGCTTTGTCTCCAAAACTATGGAAGGAATGGGGAAAACTAGCAAGCACAAGTGTCAAAGAAGAAAAAGAAGAAAAGTGCCATTCCTGTTGTTCAAAAGGTAGATATAGATGTTGGTGATGATGTACCTGTGGTTGATGTGATCATTGATGGTCAAGTGATTTCTAATGTGTACATTGATGGAGGTGCATCGATTAATGTCATGAGTGAGAAGACCATGATAGATGCTAATTTAAAATACTCTAGTACTACCTCTCCTTATCGCATCAAATTGGCTGACAACACTAGGGTTAAGACCTTGGGAGTTGTGAAGAATCTAGAAGTGGATTTATGTGGAATTTCTGTGTCGACTACTTTTCAGGTGATCCCTACCAAGCCAGATGCACGTGCCTATCCATTGATTTTGGGAAGGCCTTGGCTACGCAAGGTGAAGGCTATTCAAAAGTGGGATATTGGAGAACTGATTTTGCAGGGAAATGATAAGAAGGTGCGCTACAACATCAGAAGCCGCAAAAAGGAAGTTGTCAAGGAGGAGTCTTCAACATCAGAGAGTTCAAGCTCTGACTTAACCGATGAAGAAGAAGAGACAGGGTGTAGCTCCGAGGAGTCCAGAACTCAGAGGGTGAGGTGGAAGGAGTGGCCTTTGGTCTTTGTCTTGGTGTTGATCGGGATGAGTCAGGAAGGAACAAGGTGGTGGTGCAAGAAGATCCTGTAGAGACACTTCATGTGGAGGATGTGGAGCACACTAAACGACGCCAACGCAATGAAGAGCTTCTTGGTGATTCTCTATCAGGTAGTGAGAAGCTCCAGTACTTGGATATGCTAGATGATTTTCCATGTCTCTTTGCAACAAGCTATTCACAGGTTCGACCAATCTCTCTTGTGGAGCACAAGATTGAGTTGAAGCCAGAAAGCAAGCCAGTTGTGCAACGCTTAAGGCGATTGGGGGTGATCCAAGCTGAGGCACTAAAGAAAGAGGTAACACAACTACTTGAGGCAGGATTCATCTTTCCTGTTGATGATTCAGAATGGATATCTCTTGTAGTTGTCACACCAAAGAAAGGAAATAAGTGGCAAGTTTGTGTGGACTTTCGTCCTTTGAATGCATGCACAAAGAGGGATCATTTTCCTTTGCCATTCCAAGATGAAATACTAGACCAAGTAGTAGGGCATGAGATGTATTCTGTATGTGATGGGTATTTTGGGTACTTTCAAATTCATATTCAGGAGGAAGATCAAAAGAAAACATCATTTGTCACACCTTGGGGAGTTTTTGCTTACAGAGTGATGCCTTTTGGGTTGACCAATACACTAGCTACATTTCAAAGGTTCATGAGTCAAGTTCTTGATCCTTACTTGGGAAAGTTCATAAGGGTGTTTTTGGATGATTTTTGCATTTATTCTCGACGCATAGATCACATGGAGAAGTTAAAGATGGCCTTAGCTAGGATTGATGAAGCAAAAGGGTGTCTAAATCCTAGCAAGTGTCATTTGGCTCAAACAAAAGTAGTCTTGTTGGGGCATATTGTGTCTGAAGAAGGCCTGCAAATGGATCCTGACAAGGTTCAAGCAATCATGGCATTGCCAAGTCCTGAGAGTGTCACTGGTGTTCACAGAATTCTAGGAAAGAGCAAGTATTATCAACGCTTTTGTGATGATTTCACAGAAATAGTGCATCCCATGAACTTATTGACAAGAAAAGGAGTTTCTTTCCAATGGGGTGTGGAGCAACAAGAGTCTTTCCAGCAACTTAAGGAGGCCATGAGTAAGGGCCCAATATTGAAGCCCCCTGATTGGTCTCAAGACTTTTATGTAAATCCAAGTGTATCTTTGCATTCAGTTGGTGCTGTATTGCTACAAAAAGGAGAGGCAGGTAGAATGCAACCCATCTATTATGCGAGCCGATAGCTTGCAGATGTGGAAACAAGGTATGAAGAAATGGAGTAGCAAGCTCTCTCTTTGGTGTTTTCCGTCAAAAAGTTTCGCTCCTATTTATTACCTCGGCCATTTTTCTTCCTTACCTCTCAGTCTGTATTAGCATATCTAGTTCGCAAGCCTAATCCTGGGGGGATATTTGCAAAATGGTTGTCAGAGCTTCAAGAGTTCTCTTTCTCTTTTGTCACTGAAAATACCACTAGGTCCACTATGGCAGATTTGCTCACAGGACGGGAGGATCTAGGAGAAGAAAAGAAATGTAAGGAGAACATTAAAGATGAAAGGGATACACCACCAACAGCTTTTGTTTTGTATTTTGATGGGGCTTTTAGTCCTTCATGCCAACAACGAGCCGGGGGGATAGTCTTGATGAATCCTGAAGGTCAAGAGGTATGGGCAAGAGGACAAGAGCTTCCATGTATCACAACTAACAATGCAGCTGAGTATAATGCTTTGATTCTTGGTTTGGAGGGTTGTCTTCAAAGTCAAGTTAAAGAATTGGAAGTAAGAGGAGATTCTCAGCTTATTATAAAGCAAATGCAAGGGCATTACAAGACAAGAAGTCCTCATTTGAAGGAGCTTAATCAAAAGGCTATGGCACTATGTAGTCAGTTTGATTTTTGCAAGTTTGTTCATATAAACAGAAAAGAAAATCAAAGGGCAGATGAGTTAGCTAAAGCCATTGTAGTGCCAGACCGGGGGGTGGTTTCTTGGGTAGACACTGGATGGCCAAAACTACAAGATGTTCAGCAATATGTGGAAGAAGGCATGTTTCCTCGAGGGTTAACTCCACAACAGAAGTAGAGATTGGTTACTTTTGGCCACGCCTCCATAAGGATGTATATGAATGTCACGAATGGAACCTATCAGCTTGAGGATGTTGATGGCATGGTGATACCCAGACGCACCAATGAGTATCGCCTTAAATTCTTCTATGCTCGACCACCCTGAGGGCCAGCAGAGCCTCTCTGTACTAGAGAGGATTTGCTGGGGGGGGAAAGATGTGATGCCAAAAATTGATATTTTTAACTTGGCATTGATATTGTTTTTCTCTATGTTTGATAAGAGTTTGAGTATCAAGTGATAGCCTAGCGGCTCTCACTTATTTCTATTTTCTATGATATTGTATGGGATGGAGAGGATGAGTGGAATGGCTCATTGTAAATACCATAGGTATGAATTATAAATACCTTGGTATGGGGTGAGAGTTATTTGTGTATGGGATATTATGGAGTTTTTTAGAAAATAGGAAGAGTGAGTCATATAAAGAGGTGGGCTCATGTCCATGTGTTCCAATAATATAAGAGAGGCCACATGCCAAGCGTGTGGAAGGCATGTGGAGGAGTGTGAAGTCAAGAGGAATCCTTCTAGAACTCCTATGTGGAATAAGGAGGGTGTGGACATGTGGAAAAGAGAGGGTCCCTATGGGCTCCATGTGAGGAGACTCTTGACTTTCTCAATATTTTAAGAGTCTTGAGCATCTTTTGATGGGACACATGGCAAGAGTAGCCAAAAAGGACATGGATGGTGACCATTAGGGAAAAAGGGAACTCATTTTGGGGCCCTGTAAGAAATTCACTATTTTTTGATTTATTTCTCTCCTAAAAGACCTCAAAAATAGTAAAATACGGAAACGTGGCTCAGATTTGTCAGTAAGGACTACAGAACTGTCAATTCAAAAAGGAATAAGATAATCTTTTGTCTGACTAACATGATTTTGTATTAAATATCCTCTTAGATTTTTTTTTGTTTACCAAAGATTCCGCATCTCTTTGGCCGACGTATGCAGGTCTTTCATTAAGAGTCCATCACTGAACTTAGTGATTGCAAGTTTTCAAAATATTCACATGGATACCGCCACACTTCCACGATTCATGTTACAAAACGACTATGAGATTGAAAAACAAACTTCGCAACCTGAGAAGCACAAAAAATGGCCGATACTAGTGAGCCACTATCTAAGAAGAAGCGATTACACCATGTTCACATCGACTTGGAAGAACAATATGCTCCAGCACAAAAAAGACGAAAGGATACGGTGCTGAATGCTCAACAGCGGGAAAATATGAGAAGAGAAGGGCTTCAACATATTGACTTATGGTGCGATGGAAGCATATATCCAAAATGTCAAGTAAAAAACTCTACACCTCCATTTGTCAATCCCACCACATTACTGAGGTTTGCCGGCGATGGACAAAATGGACTTCTTGGTTATATTTCAGCGCAGTCTGCATTTGCGGAAACGTATAAAATGATGTACCTACAAGAAAAGGGGGCCAAGATGGAGGAGATAGCCATTCGTGCAAAATTGGAGCAGCAGTTGCAGAATGAAATTGAGGAGCATTCAAAGAGTAAAAAAGAGTTGACAAGAGCAAGAAAGAAGAGAACCATGCTTGGAGACAGACAACGTAGCAGGAAGATTAAAAACATTGCAAATTTGAAGGCTGGGACTGGTGGATGCAAGCGACGAATTCAGGAAGCAAGGTTAGATTGAAATTTATCATTTTGTATACTCAAAAAGGCTCTCTTCCAGACTATATCTATTTCGTTGATTGTCGCAAAATAAGAATGGAGGTGCTGAATCATATAGTCATATTGTGTTGTTATTACAGGAAATTATTGGAGCCTGCAAAAGAAAATATGGACCCGAACCTTCTTCCTGTTAAACAAATGAAAGGATTGCTTTCTTGCGGTGTAGCAAAAGGTTTGATTGAGGAAAAAAAATACAAAACAGTCAAACGCAATGTTGTAGAGGACTTTGTATCCAATAATCAAGTTGATGGCACTATAATCCAAGAGGCTCTTGATGTTAGTGGAGTTAGCAGGAAGGGATATAGTTCGATTTTCCATGCGATATCCTCAACTTTGAAAGATCAAAGGATTAAACGAGTTTTACTGCCAAATCCAGCAACCGTGTGGAGGATAAGAGGTCATTTGAATGAAAGTATAGATGAATTTATTGGGCAATATATCCATATTGAAGAAATATTTCATGGTGTTAAAGGAACCACTGTGTATGATCCTTGGAACAATATATTTTTAGATCTGCAACAACTTCAAAAAAGAATGGTCGAGTTTTATGGAATAACATTTGAGGAGTGCAAAGGCATTTTGAAATTTGTTATCAAACTGGATGAGTGTGAGGTTGTAAAGGAAAAGAAAATGGAAAGAGTTACTATTACATTGATGAATGGAGCGATTGATACATCATTGACTGAAGCGAGTTCGAAGTATTTTAGTGTGCAGTCAGAGAAACACATATGGTGGTTAGGCTCGTTCCAGGTATGATCATGGGTTGTTTTATACTTGATTTTGGTCATTGTTTTGAAATTTGATATAGTAATACTTTTGTTTTCTATAATCTCACAGGTGAAGACCGAAGACCATGAAACACTAGATTGGGTGTTTCATCACACGGAAATACCAACAATAATCAAAAGACAAGTGCAAGGCGAGAATCTCCATGTTGCAGGAAAAGGTGATTTTCAAGTAGAGTGGCACATGGCCGGGGATCTTAAAACACTTAAGTGCATGTATAACATTAGTAAAGGAGGCAACTCAAAGTCTCCTTGTCTTTACTGCAAAGAATCAGCTCAAGTAATGGATTCAAAATGGTGGAAGAGAGCACCTAATAGAGATAAAGTTGACCCTGACTTCAAGGCCATTCTGGACATTCCACTATGTAATGTTCACATCTGCACATTGCATGGTCTATGTCGAATTATTGAGAAATTGGTATTTTTATATATTGGATTTGCTTGGAAACTCCGTCCCAAAAAAAATAGAAAGGATGCTCTTCAAGCATTGGAAAAAGTGTTATCCGATATAGGTCTGCATGGAGGAGATGTTCAAATCACAAAGGATTTTAAAAAGTCTACCAATGGCAAGGAGGTACCAATCAAGCCCTCTATTGGTGGTGTTAAGGCAAGAAGATTCTTGTCTTGACCCAAACACAGTAAGCAAGTAAGGCAAGGTAGAGCAGTTTCAAAGATTAATTATGGATTGTGGAAGCAAGTCCATAATGCTATGAAAGATCACGAGGCAGATGGGGAAGCACGAAATAGGAAGGCAGAGGTGTGGAGGTCTCTTGATCAACTCTTCATGTTCTGTGACAAAGTAACATGGACAAAGAGTGATTACAAGAACTTTGAGGAGGCAATTAAACATTTTGGAAAGTCAATGAAAGACGCGTGGACAACCTGCAATATAACTCACTACATGGTAAGGTTATGTCTTTTTCTTTTACTTAAGTGTGATCTTCTTTTTTTTTATTACTTACTATGCATTCTTATGTCTTACAGCATATCATATACAACCATCTTCCCTATTTTGTCAAAAAGTATGGATGCCTAGCTATTTGGTCTACCCAAGGCATGGAGAAGTCTCACTACATGGCACGTAATGCATTTTTTAGACACACACAACACTATGGAGGGAGTCAGAAGGCAAATAGTCTGAAGGAAGTCTTCCAATGGTTTTACCGAGGCATACTACAAAGGCTGCATGCTAAAAGAAAAGTTGCTAGCTCCAAAATCAAGCCTGCTTTTCTTCTAGCCCAAAAGCAAAGACAAAGACAAGCTCTAGACAATTCAATTGCAGCAGAGAGACATAGACAGTGGAGGGAATCGAAGATATTTAGAAACCATAAATGGACAAGTAAACATGAATAGGACTCATTTGTAACTTATTGGTGTTATGTCCACATGTTTTCAAACTCATTCAATAGAAATTTTTTTAGTGGAACAAGTGACTCTTGTGTTATGCATGAAAAAAATTTCAATGTGAAACATATGATCTGAACTTAATACAATTTGTTTACAATTTCAATATATTGTTCATTTAATATTTAACGACACCACTCTATGTAAATGTACAAATCATTTCATCATCAACTTATTAATCATTTATACAAGATCATACCAGATATCAAAGACTTTATACAAATCAGTTCAAATTTAATATAATGTTTGTGCTATATTCGATGACTAAATCCTATTTCTCCCAGGGCCTGTTCATCGGAACTCTCTTTTTGATCTTGATTGGAGTCTTTTTCTTCTTTATTGGCTTGATGTCGACTGTCTCTTTATCCTTTTCTTCAGCTCTCTCCACCTGTTCCTCTTCTTGGACTGTGTGGCCTGATGCAATCATGGGTGGCTCTCGAAACCTTACGAGCTGGTGTTTTCACTAGCCCTCCAGATATTTGGGGTCCTTAACACCACATGCTAATGCATAAGAAGTGTAAGACAAAAAGTAAGCGGCCCTAGAGGCTTGCTTATTCACATAATCTCCAAATATATCTATGGCAGACAACCTCTCTATCAAAATGATCTTTTCCTTTTGCCATGAAAGAGCATGTCCACCTAAAGCCCTGGACAAACATTTTAGGAAGTAAACAATGGCTTCTCCATTGTTGCTCAACTGCCTATGGTAAATCAAGATCTTGGCACTGCCTAGATCATGAATATAATGAGCTAGGCCTGACATTTTGCGAAACCCAACCTGCCTGCTTCCACTTGATCTCTGGAGGAATGTGTCATCCTCAATTTGTAGCTGCAACATATCAAAGGATTGGAATGAGACAATACACAACCTACAAAACTAAAGTTAAGCAGAAGTCAAAGTATATGATTTGAAGTACCTTCTCATTTTCATCAGCAACAAGCAGTTCATCTTTCCAAAGATTTATCCCTCTCCCTTCTTGTACAGCCTCTTCTCTAGTCTTTTCTGTGTATAGAGCTGAGAGATTCATAGCTTCCTGTGTGAGCTGGAAGGCAGCTTCATCTGGCTCTTGGAACTTTTCAACCTCTTTGAAACAAAATGAAAGGGCCTCTACAGGATCAAACATTGTTTCCAAAGCCAGAAGTGAATGGTCATCCTCTATGCCAACCTCCTTGTCAAGCCTTGAAGCCTGGGCAATAAGGGAAATGGCATAGTCCTCCCTCAAATCAAACATACACTCTATATCATGGAGGAAAACATAATCCTTTCCACCAATCAACACACCTGGAAGCATGGGCACTGCATAGTTGCTGCTCTGAACATCAAAATCTTCAACTGGCTCTGCTCCCCTCAGACTTTTCTTCCTCAGTTGAACAAGGTCAAGAGCAGCCACTTGCAGCCCCTCATCCTGAAGGTTGATATCTTCTTCTTGCTCTGCCATTTCAGAGCCCAAAGAAACATCCTCCTTTTCAGAAGCTTCAGATGTGTCTTCTTCTTCTGTTTCCTGTCCTTGTTCATCCAAAGACTCCTGACTGAAGACAATGTACATAAGAAATGCCATGCTCTCCTCCAGTACTCTGCACTTTCTGGTGTGTAAAGTACAGTTGAATTTATAGTGATCAGGCAGGCTGTCAAATCTTCTGCTCACATGGTACCTCAGCCTATCATTGGAGACAATATGATTAAGGTGCACAAAAACCTTTTCACCTCCCACAATTCTTCCTGCCTCTGTCAGTTCTTTGAAGGCATCCCAATAGTCTGAAAGAAAATCTTTGTGCTGCTCCAGTACAGAGCTCATTGAGAACTCCATGTTGAAAATACTGTGGTATAAATGGAAGTTACTTTGAGCCTTGCATTTGTGAAGAAACTCAAATAGGAACAAATCTGGAGAACTGTCCTCTTCTGGTTCCATTTGTTTTTTGATGGAAGAATCAGCACTCTGCTCCAGCCTCTTCTTTTTGCCTGTTCAAAAACTTATATACTATGAATTCTATATGCTGACATATGCAATCTGTGAATGCATTGTATATCACCAGATAATTCCTTCATGACATCTCATCACTCACCTGGTGATTGCTGTGGTCTAATTATAGCAGCAGAAAAGTCCAGCTTCCTCTTGAAAGGTGGGGCCTGGGAGCTAGCTGTTCCAAAACAAAAACATTTCTCATCATCAAGGAAGATTTCCACAGGGCTAAAGATAGCAAATTGATGAGGTAGAAGTGAGAAACAAATAATACACAGGAATTTGCAGCAAAATGCGATATGGGCTGTTTAGAGAATTGTAAACCACTCTCCTCGCATTTTGTTGCAAATTCTCAAATTCTGTTCATGTGCATGTCAAATCAAGAACTTGGTTCATCTCAGTGATTCCTGGACACTATGATCTCATATGCAAGAGAAATAATGGAATGAGTGAAACTATTCATGAGGAATGTGTCAACAACAGGAATTTGCAGCAAAATGCGATATGGGCTGTTTAGAGAACTATAAACCACTCTCCTCGCATTTTGTTGCAAATTCTCAAGTTGTGTTCATGTACATGTCAAATCAAGCAGTTGTTTCATTTCAGTGATTCCTGGACACTATGATCTCATATGCAAGAGAAAAAATGGAATGAGTGAAACTTTTCATGAGCAAGGAGTCCACAACAGGAATTTGCAGCAAAATGCGATATGGGATGTTTAGAGAATTCTAAACCACTCTCCTCGCATTTTGTTGCAAATTTCTTGTTTCTATTCATATCAACCTACAATCTGATTTTTGGGTGATTTACCACATTGTGGAAGAAGGATGGAGCTGAGTGAAGACATTGGGACATAAAAAATCCAATGGATGGAAGAAATAAATGTTAAAAAACATTGAAACCAATCTAGAATTCTGACCTTTTTTTTCCTTTTCCATGCTGATGGAGTTGCACTGGTAAATCTCCTGCTCTTTCTCTAGCTTGAACTTTGCACTCTAGTTAACCTGGAGATCTGGCAGTAGTAGTAGTCTTCAGGCAGGTTGCAGTCTGGATGGAGTGTGCTGGGTAGGAAAGGATCAGAGAGAAAGGATCAGGAGAGAGTCGTGGCAGGGATGAGAGATTGGAATCCAGGGGAGGGAAAAGTGGTTGTGGTATTGATGATGAAATCATGAATGGCACAAGTTCCAAGGAATAAAGTGTACTTTCACACGTGCCAAATTTCAAACTCCAAGAGATCTGGGTCCTATCCACATGTGTGAAAAACAACTAGATTCCACACGTGTGGGATTTAGTGATTCTTTAATTCTATTTGCACTTCTTTGTGGTATCCTGTTTTAGAACTCTTGCCCTCCAGTCTCTGCTCTCTTGCCTCCCTACCTCCAGACTCTGCAGCATCAGCATCTTGTCCAGCAGCACAGAATCATCCTTAGCACAGATTACTCCTCAGCAACACAGCACATCCACAGATAGATTCCAGGTCAGTAACAATGGGTTCTCCCCTTAGTCTCTGCAATCTTTTTGCCTAAAATAGAAAAAATACATATTGTATGGAAATGCATAGACTCAAACCAAGACAGAGAAATCACTATAGGAAAGCAGATCTTCAAGTGTGGTATTTGCATGTGATCTTCTTGCATAACCTCCATTCATACTGTATTTGGTTGGAGAAACATAGAAATCACTGTAGGAGTGCACCAGCATGTCATTTAAAAAATTTGCAGCAAAATGCGATGTGGACCTGTTTGAAATTCCAAACTGCTCATATCGCATTTTATTGCAAATTTCTCTATTTGGCTTCTTCCACCCCTGTGATTGCCTTCTCTTTGTGAGAACATGTTCTGGTTTTTTGACTTCCATAGCTGTAATCTTCTTGCATAAACTCCATTCATACTGTATTTGGCTGGAGAGACAAAGAAATCACTGTAGAAGTTCACCAGCATGTCATTTCAGAAATTTGCAGCAAAATGCGATGTGGGCTTGTTTGAAATTCCAAACTGCTCATATCGCATTTTATTGCAAATTTCTCTATTTGGCTTCTTCCGCCTCTGTGATTGCCTTTTCTTTGTGAGAACATGTCTGGTTTTGTGACTCCCCTTAGTCTCTGCAATCTTCTTGCCTAAAATAGAAAAATTACATCCTGTATGGAAATGCATAGGCTCAAACCAAGACAGAGAAATCACTGAAGGAATGCAGATCTTCAAGTGTGATATTTGCATGTGATCTTCTTGCATGACCTCCATTCATACTGTATTTGGTTGGAGAAACATAGAAATCACTGTAGGAGTGCACCAGCATTTCATTTAAAAAATTTGCAGCAAAATGCGATGTGGACCTGTTTGAAATTCCAAACTGCTCATATCGCATTTTATTGCAAATTTCTCTATTTGGCTTCTTCCACCCCTGTGATTGCCTTTTCTTTGTTAGAACATGTTCTTCATGTCTGTGATCTCTTTCCAATCCTTTGTATGCAGTTTTTCAGAGTGATGGCAAGAACCAAATCAACTGCAAGGCAAGTTGGCAAAGGACCAGGTCTTGCAGCAACAGCAGTTGGGACAGGTTCCAAGAAGTTTAGTGTGCTTCCAAAGGGAAGAGCTTCACATGGCAGGAAGGGTAAGCCAATGAGCTTGCTCAAGCAAAAGGCCAAAAGATTGAATAAGGGTGCAGGTGTGCTTAGGGAAATAAGGAGACAACAGAAAGCCATAGGTTTTGCAATACCCAAAGCACCCTTTCAAAGACTGGTGAGAGAAATTTGTGACAATTGGAACCTTGGGTTCAGGTGGAATAGAACTGCCATTCTTTCCTTGCAGGAAATGGCAGAGGATTACCTGGAGAAATATTTTGAGGATGCAATGCTTGTAGCAGCCCATGCTCACAGGGTGACTTTGATGGCCAAAGATTTCAACACTTTGTCCAGAGTGAGATGGAGATATGACAAGCTGGTTCATCCTGTGGAATGGCAGGACATCAAAATGAGAGATATATTGCTAATTCCACCTACAAGGAAGGTCAAGGTTGATGAGGTAAAGGTTGTTGAGGTAACACACTCAAAGAACACCAGAGGGAAGGCTGCTTATGAGGACTCACTGAAGCAGCAAATAAAAGAAACAAAATCTGTTATAGATGTGGAGACTGGAAAGAAGGAGCTACACATACATAGAAGGTTGAAGGAGCTGGGCCCTGATGTAGTTGTACATATTGAGGATGAAGTTTCAGTCAATGATTTTGATTTGACAAAACAATGCTTAGCAGCATTGGCTAACAAGAATGAGTATTGCTCAGATACTATCATTCTTGCAATGCTCTAGTAAGTGTGTTTAAATTTTACATTTTTTGCAAATCAATCCTCCTTGTAACTCTTTTATAACCTACCCTAATTATGTTCTGATCCTATGCAGCATGATGAGAAGATGGCTTCATCCCTCTGTACAACATACAGTCCATATTGTTGATCCAGCCATTTCTTCTAGATTAAGAGATGCAAAGGAGACTCCCATGAGTATTTCCAGCTGGTTCAAACACTGCAATTTTGAAGTAATTGACATTTTGCTACTTCCATATCATAGCAGGTATGTGGGTGACTACTTCTTTTAAGATTCTTCTTTAATATTGGGAACTCTTGTAGCCTTTCATTTTCTTATGCTTTTTTCCTTATGCAGTGACCACTCGAGTTTTGTGTCTATTGACATCCAGCAGAAGCAATGCTTTCTATTCAACTCTCTAAAAAACACACACAGAGAGCTGAAATTGTAAGTACTGTGTGTGCTTTTTGAACTCAAAACTTCATTATTTTGATACCATACTAACTAAATTATACATATTTGCAGTTGTATTAGAAGGCTATTAGATGCATTGGATCATTGTCCTCCAAATGTCTCTCTGTTGGATTCAATAGAGCCATTAAGTCTAGAGGTAAAAAGTCTATTAAATGCTATGTCTTTGAACTTATTGAATAATTTTGTTTTGTGCTGATGCTCACAGTTTCTAACATTTTTTTCTAACTGTACAGACACCACAACAAAATGATTCAAGTAGTTGTGGATGGAGGGTGCTGATCAATGCAAAATATATACTTTCAAGCTACTTTGAAAAGGAACAGCCAGATCTGGTAAGGAAAAATACTTTTCATTTAGCTTGAAGATAATTCATAATGATACAAAGTGTTCTAAATTATCCTCTGCCATTGCAGATGAAAGAGGATAGCTTCAGCCCCAACTATGTACATAATTTTAGAGCTCATACAATTTGGAGGTTTTTGAGCTATGCCTCCCCCAAACCTATTGTAGCAGCTACTGTGGAGCTGGGTGAAAGCTCTAAAGTACAAGAAGGTGTCATACACCTTGATCCCACATATGAAGCACCTAATGTTGAGGACCAGAAGCCACAGGAGCAATCACAGAGTGCTGAGGAGGAGCAGACACAGGAGCAAAGACCTGCTACTGATGTTGAGGAGAAGGTGGAGAAGCAGCAAAGAGAGGCTTCTGGGGCAGTGGAGGAGACAGGATGGCAAGATGGAGCAGCAGAGGGAAGATCCTCCAGAAAATGTAGAGCAGCCTCTGGATGAAACTGTACATAAATAGAAAATGTATGTTAGAAATATGTTCTACAGATTCAGCTAAACAATTCTGTACAAAATCTTACTTGATTGAATACAAAACCTTTCTTTATGGAGTATGTGTGATCTCAATTTTAAAATTTTCTATGTCTTTGCATTTAACTGAGCTCTCTCTTCTTCTGAGTAACTGCAAAAAAGCAATATGAATTAGAGTGGTAAATTAAACTAATAGCAATGCTTATAGAGACTAGGATAAATCAGATGGTGTACCTTTATGTTCTTGTAGATAAATAAAAAGTCGTTTGAGATAGAACCTTCAGTCTCAAACAGAATGTCACTGCGTAATTGAGCTAGGGAGCAACATTCTCTTAACGAGATATTGGCTACCACATCACCATTCTCAAGAACATCAATATCAATAAGTTTATTTTGTGCACCAAACGACTCTTCATCTTGGTCCATTGGGACAAGCTTTGAGCCTAGCATTTGACTGCGCTTGTAATAAAAAGAGAAAATAAAATTTTGTGATGCAACCATGTACTTCAGTTGCATAGAAGGTTGGACCACCTCACAAAACACTGAACTACATGTCTTCTTATCCCAACCTTTATCCAAAAATTGTGGCATGCATGCCGAATTTGTTGCTTTAACTGTGAACATTGTTTTTGAAACCTTTACTAGAAAGGTATTAAACAAGTCTACGAAAACTGTGAGAGGCATGCACAAAGAAATTTTTTCTATCCTAGTGGCAATATTGGGCCTCAGAGCTTTCTGTACTTCTGTAAAAAGCTTCGCCCTATATGCCTCTGTAACACTAGAATGTGGGTGAGGCCAATCCACCAAATTCCACGCCGGAAGATCTTGTTTTATTAATACACCATGTGTGTTAGCTTTGTCCAGCAATTGATAAAAATGATCAGTAAAAAATATACCCGATTGAGCTAGCTCTGTTGCACATCGACCTTGGTATTGTTGTTCTCCTATCGATCCATGCAGAACATCTATAAATCCCAGAATACAATCGATGTTTTGCCATGTCTCATACGATGAAGGATATAAATCTGAAATAAAACAACACAAGAATGTCAATAAGTTAAGAGAGAAAGCTTCATCTTAAAAATCCATACACCTCATGAAGGAAAAAACCACAATAGAAAAATATACAATTAGGCCTGTGTTGCGGAAGATTTTTTGGATAGTCTCGCAAGACAAGTTCTTTATGCATGTACACGTGCTGAATCAAAACTTCTTTCACGGATATCTTCCCTTTGGTGATTTTAAAATCTCGTACTCTTCCCTTCCACGATGCCAAGAAAATGTTTTTTGTCTGGGGTCTTTTTCTTTTGCTAGGTTGCATGAGCACCCATGCTCCTTTCGAAACACTAAACCTTTCCCAAGTTCCTTCTGTTTTGACTGTACTTGAATTCTCTGGGACGAAATAGAAGAAGCAGGTCGACGGGGTAAGGATGTTTGGTATAATTCTGCCTTCGTAGCATTATCATCCACAGAGCATCTTGCACAAGTACGGCCGTGGTTTTGGTTCACCATGGAGATTTTCTGAATCTGTAACAATAGCAAAGTAATGTAACTAAGATAACAATTTGAAGTTTCAAGAAAGAGAAAGTGGGCAAACAGACAGTTGACGAGGAACATCTTACTCTACGCCAAACAGGATCAAGGGAGCAGTTTTGGAAAAGGAAGGCTGTTGCACAATGAGGCAATGGTGTAGAATGGTAGACCTTTCGCACGAAAGGCGGCACAACATTTGAAAATTCAAAGGAAGGTGGAAGCGGGAAGGATCTTGTCAGATAAAATGTCAGTTTAGATTCTATCTTCTTGTCCAAAGATTTTCTACGAATAAAAAACCAATCTCCTCATTAATGTAGCACGCTTGTACTTACATAAAGTATTGTTTCTTTTTTCTATTTTCTCTTATTTTCGTGAATTTTCAACGTTACGTTGGCCTTCTATTGATTGGTTGAGAGCTTATTTTTCCAAACCGTAAAAGGCCCCAAAATGAGCTCCCTTTTTTCCTAATGATACGTGCTTATGTGATTGATGGGGAAAGGAATCTACAGGCAGCAATTGTAAATGGGTGAAGGACTCAGGGGGGTCACTATGTATAAACCCTCTATATCACGTGCGTTCAAGGCCTATATTTAAAATCCCTTATCTGTAAATTTTTTCATTAATAAAATGTACCCCTTTTCTATACAAATCTGTAAATTTTTTCCAAAACTAATTTAAATAGTCCCTTATGTATATTTATTTCTGTAAATTTTAGAAATAAAAAATATCCTTCTGTTGAACTCACGTGATAGGGTTACATATGATGAGTGACCCCCCCGAGGTGAAGGAGGGTAACAAAATCTCTATAAAAGGAGCCCTCCTCTCCCTTGTTCATCAATCTCTTCCACCATTAGGCCTCATGTTGCTGTAGCTCTAGTCTCCCCAAGCCTCTTTCATGAGCCTTCTCTCCCTCTTGTAGATATTCTCTTATGTAGACTCTTGAGTCCATCTCTCTCTAGTTTATTCTCTCTCTATGAGTAGTTTGTAGCTTCCGCTCCCTCTTGTATGTATGAAACCTCTTCTTCTCCCTTGTGTTTGTAGTGTTGAAGTGGATTCTCACTCTATTTGTAATGAAGGTCACTTCAAGTTCTCTCTCTCTTGAGTGTCTCATCCCTTTTCTCTTTTAAAGCCTTGAAAGTTCTTTCTATTCGGCCGCTCACTGTGCATACATGGTCCATTTGTTTCTCGAGCCACCATGCAAACTTCTTCCCCTCTTCTAGGCAAAATCTATGAGGGGTGGATCGTTGATGAAGGTGGAGTCTTGAGGGAGCATCCTACTCAGGTGAAATTAGCCTGGGGGAGGGTAGTTTTCATAACAGTTTGACCCCCTATTAGTTTTTTTCTCATAACTTTCTGCTCGATAGTCCGATTGTAATGAAATTTATATCAGCACGAAGCTCTCTTCAAGTGCATGTTTATATATGATCAGATCTTGAATCACATACTGCTGCAAAAAGTTATGAGTCTCTGTGTTTGATAGTCTGTTTTCATGACAGTTTTTACCCCCGTCTAGTAAACTATCCATAACTTTTTGGCCGCTTCTCTGTTTCTTACGAAACATATATCAGCGCAAAGCTCTCTTTAAGACACATGTCTTTATATACTTAGATCTTGAATTAGATACTGCTGCAAAAAGTTATGAGTCTTTGTGTTTTATAGTCTATTTTCATGATAGTTTTTACCCCTTCCAGTAAACTATCCATATCTCTTCAACTGCCTGTCTGTTTTCAATCAACAAGAAGCCCATCTCAAGCACATATCTTTGTATGCTTGAATCTTTGATATCATGTCTCCACTGAAAGTTATAGCCTTTGTGTCTAATGACAGTTCGTAGAGTGTTTTGAGCTAAGTGTAAAGGTGTCTATGAAGGAGGTGCAATGTTTCCTCAGAATCTACCCATCCGACCTAATCAGCCCCTTCAAACTCCGCGATATATATCAGTTCATGTCATGTTGAGCCGCAAGATCTTCTTTCAACAACGTATCGCTCTTCTCTTTGGTGCAGACTGGCTCACTGAGATTATGGCCTCTGCTTATCCTTTCCTTCTCTCTATGCTTGATTACAACATCACTTGGGATGTTACCATCTTCATTCTCATCTGAGGGAGGAAAGTATGGTGTGGTATCTTGGCATAAAAGCTTCTTTCTAATGTCCCATTCTCAATGATAAATATCTTTGGCAGTCAGTTCGAAAGCAGTAGGAAGTGAAGAGGTGCGTGAAGTTTATTACCCCCAACTTCATGTCACACTATCTTGTGTGTAGCAAGTGGATTCTTTGGACATTCATAAGAGTAGTGTCCCGTCTCCTTGCATTCGTAACACTTAAACCCTCCTGCTTGAGGTATGAAGTATGCTTCTTTGCTCGAGAGCTTCTTCCCTGCTTTCTTTCTGACTCTAATGCCAAATCCATAGCATCAAAAGCTCTAGATAGTCGAAGCATATGTACATCAACACGAATAGTAAGGTGTAAACCCTCAACAAAGATACGACATTACTCTTTTTGGGACACTTTCTCAATAGTTTGAAATTGAAGTAGAGAGGAAAGATATTTCTCGGTGTATGCATCCACACTCTCATTATTCAACTGCCTCAATCTTTGCCATTGCCTACGAGTATCCTCTTCAAATTGTGTAGGTAGGAAGCACTTCTTGATTTTATGTTTGAATGGTTCCCATGTCTTTGGAACATGAGTGCTTTTGGCAACCACATTCCATCATAATTGTGCACTGCTTGTCATGTGACTTGCAGCAAGTTTTACCTTCTCAATCTCTTCATATCGTTCTCCCAAAAAGTATTGATTGAAAGAACTAATCCAGGCAAGTAAAGCTTGTCCATCTCTTTTACCATCATATTTTGGAAAAGAAAAAGTTTTGCAATTCATCTTACCAGACTTCTTCTTATCACGAAGCTTGAGTGCTTTCAAGATGGACTTTCCCATGTTGTCTTCATCGCTGGAATCATGTGAAGTAGTAGTGTCATGATGTCATTGTAGTGAAATCTTGACATGTTGCTTCTTCTTCCTTTGATGTCTCGTCTTGCTTCTTCCACGCTCACTATCACTGGTGTCTGATGATTTGCTGCTTTCACTTTTTTCTTTATCTCTGTCCTTCATACGCTTCTTTGTGACTTTAGTCATCTCTTTTAACACTCAATTTGCACGTTCTTCGTTGGCTTTATGCATGTCGCACATGTTGTGCATGTATTCAAGTTCCTGTGCATGATGTTTCCATGCATCGAGTGAATCTGATGCATGCATAGGTTCCTCGTCCTCAATCGATATAGGTGGCTTCCAAGTTGTCGTCACTTGGTGTAGAGCATCTTCAATTTCTTGACATTGTTGCTTCTCATGCTGATAGCGTTCTCACCATTCTTCCTCATTAAGTGTCATCGGTGTTGAACTTCTTCTTCACCGATGGTGATCGTTTTCCACATCCTCATCATGATGTAGATCTTTAGGATAACCTATCTCTGATGGAATACACATCCCAAACATAGTTAAGTATGTGCAAGTGCAAAAAAGAAATCACTATGAAAGGAAATACACACAAACATAAGACTTATCTCAATTCAGTTTCCAAGCTTTGAAAATGGCTATTTGTCAAATAGTATCTCTGTGGGCTCTCGAACTCACACCAAACCAACAAGTGAATCCATGTTGCCAGGTACAAATTAAAGCTCGTGTCCGACAACACTTGTAGACTGCCTCCTACTCTTATGAACAAAAGCCTCTATGCTTTCCTCCATGCACCCTTTTACAAAAAGCCCATCCACCTTTTAGATTTTTCTATGCATTTTTAAATAATTTTTGCTTTTGAATGATGATGATTGGGAATATCTGAGAAATTTCCATATCTTTTACATTGAGAATAACATACCTAAGTTCAAGAGAACTCAGCATAGATAATAAACTATCATGGAGGTGATGATTTTTATGGTAGCCAAAGCACATTCCATTCCAAAAATCATATAAATGATAGTGTTAACAATTTGGGCAAGGAGCATAGGTATATGGTTATATGGTTATGTAAGGTATCTTAGGTGAATCATTGATCTAATAAAATGACAAAAAATAATAAAAGCACATGCCATTCCAACAATCATAGAAATGATAGTGTTAACAATTTGGGCAAGGAGCATAGGTATATGGTTGTGTAAGGTATCTTAGGTGAATTATTAATCTAATAAAATGACAAAAACTATACTTACATATGGTTTTCTAGGTCTTGTAGAGCATCATGACTTGAAGATTACACATACATGAAATAAACAAGAGCTTGGTCTTAGTCTTTATGGATTATGGAGAGGAAGGACACCACCTAGATCTACCCCCATGCTATGGTAGTTATAGCTTACTAATATGTTATATAATAGCATGAATGCCTATTATGGATATTTATACTCATAGTTTACTTGTTTTAATCTTTACATTGCATTGTTTGAATTTATATATATTCTCTTTTATATGTTTATATGATTAACTTGTCCTCTCTAACCCCTCATTTTAAACATGATCTATATTATGATGGAGTAAAGAGAGTTTCAAAGTTGTGAAGAAGAACATGTTACATGTGAATAAAAAGCTCACACCAATTTCCACACTATCAGAATTGCATTGTTCATGCATTAGTTCAAGGTTAAAGTTTGACTTTAAACTTTTCATGTTTAAGTTACAAAACCTTTTAACATGAGGCTTAAAAACTGTCAAATGAGAGTAAAATGATTTTCTCCATGAGTTTTCAATTATAGAATGTGTAAATAATGTAAAAACTAATTCCTATGTATTTGACCTTTTTATTGACATCAAAGTGTCAATGATTATCTCACATAAAAAAATAACACCATATTCATTAATTTTGGACTTGTGCAGTCTACAAAATAATTTTTATAAAAATCACTAAAACTTGAAAAATAAGTTTTTTAAAACTCAAAAAATTAAAATTATGAAATTTATTGTAACATTACATATGAATCCTCATTTGAGAGCTTCACGTCAACCTCCATAGGGGTGCCAACTGTCATTAGGGAAAAAGGAAACTCATTTTGGGGCCCTGTAAGAAATTCACTATTTTTTGATTTATTTCTCTCCTAAAAGACCTCAAAAATAGTAAAATACGGAAACGTGGATCAAAACTGTCAGTAAGGACTACAGAACTGTCAATTCAAAAAGGAATAAGATAATCTTTTGTCTGACTAACACGATTTTGCATTAAATATCCTCTTAGATTTTTTTTTGTTTACCAAAGATTCTGCATCTCTTTGGCCGACGTGTGTAGGCCTTTCATAAAGAGTCCATCACTAAACTTAGTGATTGCAAGTTTTCAAAATATTCACATGGATACCACCACACTTCCACGATTCATGTTACAAAATGACTATGAGATTGAAAAACAAACTTCGCAACCTGAGAAGCACAAAAAATGGCCGATACTAGTGAGTCACTATCTCAGAAGAAGCGATTACACCATCTTCACATCGACTTAGAAGAACAATATGCTCCAGCACAAAAAAGACGAAAGGATACGGTGCTAAATGCTCAACAGTGGGAAAATATGAGAAGAGAAGGGCTTCAACATATTGACTTATGGTGCGATGGAAGCATATATCCAAAATGTCAAGTAAAAAACTCTACACCTCCATTTGTCAATCCCACCACATTACTGAGGTTTGCCGGCGATGGACAAAATGGACTTCTTGGTTATATTTCAACACAGTCTGCATTTGCGAAAACGTATAAAATGATGTACCTACAAGAAAAGGGGGCCAAGATGGAGGAGATAGCCATTCGTGCAAAATTGGAGCAGCAGTTGCAGAATGAAATTGAGGAGCATTGAAAGAGTAAGAAAGAGTTGACAAGAGCAAGAAAGAAGAGAACCGTGCTTGGAGACAGACTACGTAGCAGGAAGATTAAAAACATTGCAAATTTGAAGGCTGGGACTGGTGGATGCAAGCGACGAATTCAGGAAGCAAGGTTAGATTGAAATTTATCATTTTGTATACTCAAAAAGGCTCTCTTCCAGACTATATCTATTTCGTCGATTGTCACAAAATAAGAATGGAGGTGCTGAATGATATAGTCATATTGTGTTGTTACTACAGGAAATTATGGGAGCCTACAAAAGAAAATATGGACCCGAACCTTCTTCCTGTTAAACAAATGAAAGGATTGCTTTCTTGCGGTGTAGCAAAAGGTTTGATTGAGGAAAAAAAATACAAAACAGTCAAACGCAATGTTGTAGAGGACTTTGTATCCAATAATCAAGTTGATGGCACTATAATCCAAGAGGCTCTTGATGTTAGTGGAGTTAGCAGGAAGGGATATAGTTTGATTTTCCATGCGATATCCTCAACTTTGAAAGATCAAAGGATTAAACGAGTTTTACTGCCAAATCCAGCAATCATGTGGAGGATAAGAGGTCATTTGAATGAAAGTATAGATGAATTTATTGGGCAATATATCCATATTGAAGAAATATTTCATGGTGTTAAAGGAACCACTGTGTATGATCCTTGGAACAATATATTTTTAGATCTGCAACAACTTCAAAAAAGAATGGTCGAGTTTTATGGAATAAAATTTGAGGAGTGCAAAGGCATTTTGAAATTTGTTATCAAACTGGATGAGTGTGAGGTTGTAAAGGAAAAGAAAATGGAAAGAGTTACTATTACATTGATGAATGGAGCAATTGATACATCATTGACTGAAGCGAGTTCGAAGTATTTTAGTGTGCAGTTAGAGAAACACATATGGTGGTTAGGCTCGTTCCAGGTATGATCATTTTTTGTTTTATACTTGATTTTGGTCATTGTTTTCAAATCTGATATAGTAATACTTTTGTTTTCTATAATCTCGCAGGTGAAGACTGAAGACCATGAAACACTAGATTGGATGTTTCACCACACGGAAATACCAAGAATAATCAAAAGACAAGTGCAAGGCGAGAATCTCCATGTTGCAGGAAAAGGTGATTTTCAAGTAGAGTGGCACATGGCCGGGGATCTTAAAACACTTAAGTGCATGTATAACATTAGTAAAGGAGGCAACTCAAAGTCTCCTTGTCTTTACTGCAAAGAATCAGCTCAAGTAATGGATTCAAAATGGTGGAAGAGAGCACCTAATAGAGATAAAGTTGACCCTGACTTCAAGGCCATTCTGGACATTCCACTATGTAATGTTCACATCTACACATTGCATGGTCTATGTCGAATTATTGAGAAATTGGTATTTTTATATATTGGATTGGCAAATAGTCTCAAGGAAGTCTTCCAATGGTTTTACCGAGGCATACTACAGAGGCTGCATGCTAAAAGAAAAGTTCCTAGCTCCAAAATCAAGCTTGCTTTTCTTCTAGCCCAAAAGCAAAGACGAAGACAAGCTCTATAGACAATTCAATTGTAGCAGATGGACATAGACAATGGAGGGAATCGAAGATATTTAGAAACCATAAATTGACAAGTAAACATGAATAGGACTCATTTGTAACTTATTGGTGTTATGTCCACATGTTTTCAAACTCAATCAATAGAAATTTTTTTAGTGGAACAAGTGACTCTTGGTGTTATGCATGAAAAGTATTTCTTTTGTGAAACATATGATCTGAACTTAATACAATTTGTTTACAATTTCAATATATTGTTCATTTAATATTTAACGACACCACTCTATGTAAATGTACAAATCATTTCATCATCAACTTATTAATCATTTATACAAGATCATACCAGATATCAAAGACTTTATACAAATCAGTTCAAATTTAATATAATGTTTGTGCTATATTCGATGACTAAATCCTATTTCTCCCAGGGCCTGCCGATCGGAACTCTCTTTTTGATCTTGATTGGAGTCTTTTTCTTCTTTATTGGCTTGATGTCGACTGTCTCTTTATCCTTTTCTTCAGCTCTCTCCACCTGTTCCTCTTCTTGGACTATGTGGCCTGATGCAATCATGGGTGGCTCTCGAAACCTTACGAGCTGGTGTTTTCCATAGCCCTCCAGATATTTGGGCTCCTTAACACCACATGCTAATGCATACAAAAAGTAAGCGGCCCTAGAGGCCTGCTTACATAATCTCCAAATATATTCATGGCAGACAACCTCTCTATCAAAATGATCTTTTCCTTTTGCCATGAAAGAACATGTCCACCTAAAGCCCTGGACAAACATTTTAGGAAGTAAACAATGGCTTCTCCATTGTTGCTCAACTGCCTATGGTAAATCAAGATCTTGGCACTGCCTAGATCATGAATATAATGAGCTAGGCCTGACATTTTGCGAAACCCAACCTGCCTGCTTCCACTTGATCTCTGGAGGAATGTGTCATCCTCAATTTGTAGCTACCACATATCAAAGGATTGGAGTGAGACAATACACAACCTACAAAAACAAAGTTAAGCAGAAGTCAAAGTATTTGATTTGAAGTACCTTCTCATTTTCATGAGCAACAAGCAGTTCATCTTTCCAAAGATTTATCCCTCTCCCCTCTTGTCCAGCCTCTTCTTTAGGCTTTTCTGTGTATAGTGCTGAGAGATTCATAGCTTCCTGTGTGAGCTGTGGAAGGCAGCTTCATCTGGCTCTTGGAACTTTTCAGCCTCTTTGAAACAAAATGAAAGGGCCTCTACAGGATCAAACATTGTTTCCAAAGCCAGTAGTGAATGGTCATCCTCTATGCCAACCTCCTTGTCAAGCCTTGAAGCCTGGGCAATAAGGGAAATGGCATAGTCCTCCCTCAAATCAAACATACACTCTATATCATGGAGGAAAACATAATCCTTTCCACCAATCAACACACCTGGAAGCATGGGCACTGCATAGTTGCTGCTCTAAACATCAAAATCTTCAACTGG
The DNA here is from genome assembly GCF_047967505.1 of Dipteris shenzhenensis. Taxonomy (NCBI): domain Eukaryota; kingdom Viridiplantae; phylum Streptophyta; class Polypodiopsida; order Gleicheniales; family Dipteridaceae; genus Dipteris; species Dipteris shenzhenensis. The sequence goes on along the minus strand of NC_141613.1, from coordinate 13,925,113 downwards.
CTCTGCTCCCCTCAGAGTTTTTGTCCTTAGTTGAACAAGGTCAAGAGCAGCCACTTGCAGCCCCTCATCCTGAAGGTTGATATCTTCTTCTTGCTCTGCCATTTCTGTGACCAAAGAAACATCCTCCTTTTCCTCTGCTTCAGATGTGTCTTCTTCTTCTATTTCCTGCCCTTGTTCATCCAAAGACTCCTGACTAAAGACAATGTACATAAGAAATGCCATGCTCTCCTCCAGCACTCTGCACTTTCTGGTGTGCAAAGTATAGTTGAATTTATAGTGATCAGGCAGGCTGTCAAATCTTCTGTTCACATGGTACTTCAGCCTGTCATTGGAGACAATATGATTTATGTGCACAAAAACCTTTTCTCCTTCCACAATTCTTCTTGCCTCTGTCAGTTCTTTGAAGGTATCCCAATAGTCTGAAAGAAAATCTTTGTGCTGCTCCAGTACAGAGCTCATTGTGAACTCCATGTTGAAAATACTGTGGTATATATGGAAGTTACTCTGAGCCTTGCATTTGTGAAGAAACTCAAATAGGAGCAAATCTGGAGAATTTTCCTCTTCTGGTTCCATTTGTTTTTTGATGGAAGAATCAGCACTCTGCTCCAGTCTCTTCTTTTTGCCTGTTCAAAAACTTATATACTATGAATTCTATATGCTGACATATGCAATCAGTGAATGCATTGTATATCACCAGATAATTCCTTCATGACATCTCATGACTCACCTGGTGATTGCTGTGGTCTAATAATAGCAGCAGAAAAGTCTAGCTTCCTCTTGAAAGGTGGGGCCTGGGAGCCAACTGTTCCAAAACAAAAACATTTCTCATCATCAAGGAAGATTTCCATAGGGCTAAAGATAGCAAATTAATGAGGTAGAAGTGAGAACCAAATCAAACACAAGAATTTGCAGCAAAATGCGATATGGGCTGTTTAGAGAATTATAAACCACTCTCCTCGCATTTTGTTGGAAATTCTCAAGTTCTGTTCATGTGCATGTCAAATCAAGCACTGGGTTCATCTCAGTGATTCCTGGACACTATGATCTCATATGCAAGAGAAATAATGGAATGAGTGAAACTTTTCATGAGGAATGTGTCAACAACAGGAATCTGCAGCAAAATGCGATATGGGCTATTTAGAGAATTATAAACCACTCTCCTCGCATTTTGTTGCAAATTCTCAAGTTCTGTTCATGTGCATGTCAAATCAAGCACTTAGTTCATCTCAGTGATTCCTGGACACTGATCTCATATGCAAGAGAAATAATGGAATGAGTGAAACTATTCATGAGGAATGTGTCAACAACAGGAATTTGCAGCAAAATGCGATATGGGCTCTCTAGAGAATTATAAACCACTCTCCTCGCATTTTGTTGCAAATTCTCAAGTTCTGTTCATGTGCATGTCAAATCAAGCACTTGGTTCATCTCAGTGATTCCTGGACTGATTCCTAGACACTATGATCTCATATGCAAGAGAAATAATGGAATGGGTGAAACTTTTCATGAGGAATGTGTCAACAACAGGAATTTGCAGCAAAATGCGATATGGGCTGTTTAGAGAATTATAAACCACTCTCCTCGCATTTTGTTGCAAATTTCTAGTTTCTATTCATATCCAACTACAATCTAATTTCTGGGCGATTTACCACATTCTTGAACAGTATAAATTGAAAATGTAACAAGAAGGATGGAGCTGAGTGAAGACATTGGGACATAAAAAATCCAATGGATGGAAGAAATAAATGTTAAAAAACATTGAAACCAATCTAGAATTCTGACCTTTTTTTTCCTTTTCCATGCTGATGGAGTTGCACTGGTAAATCTCCTGCTCTTTCTCTAGCTTGAACTTTGCACTCTAGGTAACCTGGAGATCTGGCAGTAGTAGTAGTCTTCAGGCAGGTGTTGCAGTCTGGATGGAGTGTGCTGGGTAGGAAAGGATCAGAGAGAAGGAAATGGAAGATGTGAGGGTCGTGGCAGGGATGAAAGATTGGGAGACAGGGGAGGGAAAAGTGGTTGTGGTATTGATGATGAAATCATGAATGGCACAAGTTCCAAGGCATAAAGTGTACTTTCACACGTGCCAAATTTCAAACTCCAAGAGATCTGGGTCCCATCCACACATGTGAAAAATGACAGCATTCCACATGTGTGGGATTTAGAGATTCTTTATTTCTATTTGCACTTAGTTGTGGTATCCTGTTTTAGACCTCTTGCCCTCCAGTCTCTGCTCTCTTGCCTCCCTACCTCCATACTCTACAACATCAGCATCCTGTCCAGCAGCACAGGTTCATCCTCAGCACAGGTTACTCCTCAGCAGCACAGCACATCCACAGATAGATTCCAGGTCAGTAACAATGGGTTCTCCCCTTAGTCTCTGCAATCTTCTTGCCTAAAATAGAAAAAATCCATTCTGCATGGAAATGCATAGACTCAAGTCAAGACAGAGAAATCACTATAGGAATGCAGATCTTCAAGTGTGATATTTGCATGTGAGGGTAAAACTATACTTATGGGTTCTCCCTTCAGTTTGTGCACACTTCTTGCCTTCCATAGACTCAATCCATCCTGTATGGTTATGCAAACACCTTCAAATGACTGAAGGCTTATTCCAGCATGCTACCTCATGAATTTGCAGCAAAATGCGAGGAGAAGGCATTAGGAATTTCAAACTGCTGAAATCGCGTTTTGTTGCAAATATTGAAATATTGCTTCATCAACCCTTGTCATTCTGGTTTTGTGACTTCCATAGTTGTAATCTTCTTGCATAAACTCCATTCATACTGTATTTAGTTGGAGAGACATAGAAATCATTGTAGGAGTGCACCAGCATGTCATTTCAAAAATTTGCAGCAAAATGCGATGTGGACCTGTTTGAAATTCCAAACTGCTCATATCGCATTTTATTGCAAATTTCTCTATATGCCTTCATCCACCCCTATGATTGCCTTTTCTTTGTTAGAACATGTTCTCCATGTCTGTGATCTCTTTCCAATCCTTTGTATGCAGTTTTTCAGAGTGATGGCAAGAACCAAGTCAACTGCAAGGAAAGTTGGCAAAGGGCCAGGGCTTGCAGCAACAGCATCTGGGGCAGGTACCAAGAAATTTAGTGTGCCTCCAAAGGGAAGAGCTGCACATGGCAGGAAGGGTAAGCCAATGAGCTTGCTCAAGCAAAAGGCCAAAAGATTGAATCAGGGTGCAGGTGTGCTAAGGAAGATCAGGTGGCAACAGAAAGCTATAGGCTTTGCAATACCGAAAGCTTCAAAGACTAGTGAGAGACATTTGTGACAGTTGGAACCTTGGGTTCAGGTGGAATAGAACTGCCATTCTTTCCTCACAGGAAATGGCAGAGGATTACTTGGAGAAATATTTTGAAGATGCAATGCTTGTAGCAGCCCATGCTCACAGGGTGACTTTGATGGCCAAAGACTTCAACACTTTGTCCAGAGTGAGATGGAGGTATGACAAGCTTGTTCATCCTGTGGAATGGCAGGACATCAAAATGAGAGACATATTGCTAACTCCACCTACAAGGAAGTTGAAGGTTGATGAGGTTTAGGTTGTTGAGGTAACACACTCAAAGAACACCAGAGGGAAGGCTGCTTATGAGGACTCACTGAAGCAGCAAATAAAAGAAACAAAATCTTTTATAGATGTGGAGACTGGAAAGAAGGAGCTACAGATACATAGAAGGTTGAAGGAGATGGGCCCTGATGTAGTTGTTCATATTGAGGATGAAGTTTTAGTGAATGATTTTGACTTGACAAAACAATGCTTAGCAGCATTGGCTCATAAGAATGAGTATTGCTCAGATACTATCATTCTTGCAATGCTCTAGTAAGTGTCTATAAATTTTACATTTTTTGCAAATCAATCCTCCTTGTACCTCCTTTATAACCTACCCTAATTATTTTCTGATCCTATGCAGCATGATGAGAAGCTGGCTTCACCCCTCTGTACAGCATACAGTCCATATTGTTGATCCAGCCATTTCTTCTAAATTAAGAGATGCAAAGGAGACTCCCATGAGTATTTCCAGCTGGTTCAAACACTGCAATTTTGAAGTAATTGATGTTTTGCTACTTCCATACCATAGCAGGTATGTGGGTGACTACTTCTTTTAAGATTCTTCTTTAAGATTGGGAACTCTTGTAGCCTTTGATTTTCTTATGCTTTTTTCCTTATGCAGTGACCACTGGAGTTTTGTGTCTATTGACATCCAGCAGAAGCAATGCTTTCTATTCAACTCTCTAAAAAACACACACAGAGAGCTGAAATTGTAAGTGCTGTGTGTGCTTTTTGAACTTAAAACTTCATTATTTTGATATCATACTAACTAAATTATACATATTGCAGTTGTATTAGAAGGCTTTTAGATGCATTGGATCATTGTCCTCCAAATGTCTCTCTTTTGGATTCAATAGAGCCAATAAGTCTAGAGGTAAAAAGTCTATTAAATGCTATGTCTTTGAACTTATTGAATAATTTTGTTTTGTGCTGATGCTAACAGTTTCTAACATATCTTTCTGACTGTACAGACACCACAACAAAATGATTCAAGTAGCTGTGGATGGAGGGTGCTGATCAATGCAAAATATATACTTTCAAGCTACTTTGAGAAGGAACAGCCAGCCAGGTAAGAAAAAATACTTTTCATTTAGCTTGAAGATAATTCATAATGATACAAAGTGTTCTAAATTATCCTCTGCCATTGCAGATGAAAGAGGATAGCTTCAGCTCCAACTATGTACATAATTTTAGAGCTCATACAATTTGGAGGTTTTTGAGCTATGCCTCCCCCAAACCTATTGTACCAGCTACTGTGGAGCTGGGTGAAAGCTCTAAAGTACAAGAAGGTGTCGTACACCTTGATCCCACAAATGAAGCACCTAATGCTGAGGACCAGAAGCCACAGGAGCAATCACATAGTGCTGAGGAGGAGCAGACACAGGAGCAAAGACCTACTGCTGATGTTGAGGAGAAGGTGGAGAAGCAGCAAAGAGAGGCTCCTGGGGCAGTGGAGGAGACAGGATGGAGCAGCAGAGAGAAGATCCTCCAGAAAATGTAGAGCAGTCAAGCTGTACATAAATAGAAAATGGATGTCAGAAATATGTTCTACAGATTTAGCTAAACAGTTCTGTACAAAATCTTACTTGATTGAATACAAAACCTTTATTTATGGAGTCTGTGTTATCTCAATTTTTAAATTTTCTATGTCTTTGCATTTTATTGAGCTCTCTCTTCTTTTGAGTAACTGCAAAAAAGCAATATGAATTAGAGTGGTAAATTAAACTAATAGCAATGCTTAATGAGACTAGGATAAATCAGATGGTGTACCTTTCTATTGTTGTAGATAAATAAAAAGTTGTTTGAGATAGAACCTTCAGTCTCAAACAGAATGTCACTGCGCAATTGAGCTAGGGAGCAACATTCTCTTAATGAGATATTGACTAGCACATCACCATTCTCAACGACATCAATATCAATAAGTTTATTTTCTGCACCAAAAGACTCTTCATCTTGATCCATTGGGACAAGCTTTGTGCCTAGCATTCGACTCTGCGCTTGTAATAAAAAGAGAAAATAAAATTTTGTGATGCAACCATCTACTTCAGTTGCATAGAAGGTTGGACCACCTCACAAAACATTGAACTACATGTCTTCTTATCCCAACCTTTATCCAAAAATTGTGGCATGCATGCCGAATTTGTTGCTTTAACTGTGAACATTGTTTTTGAAACCTTCACTGGAAAGGTATTAAACAACACAAAAACTGTGAGAGGCATGCATAAAGAAATTTTTACTATCCTAGTGGCAATATTGGGCCTCAGAGCTTTCTGTACTTCTGTAAAAAGCTTTGCCCTATATGCCTCTGTAACACTAGAATGTGGGTGAGGCCAATCCACTGAATTCCACGCCGGAAGGTCTTGTTTTATTAATATACCATGTGTGTTAGCTTTGTCCAGCAACTGATAAAAATGATCAATAAAAAATATACCCGATTGAGCTAGCTCTGTTGCACATCGACCTTGGTATTGTTGTTCTCCTATCGATCCATGCAGAACATCTATAAATCCCAGAATACAATCGATGTTTTGCCATGTCTCATACAATGAAGGATATAAATCTGAAATAAAACAACACAAGAATGTCAATAAGCTAAGAGAGAAAGCTTCATCTTAAAAATCCATACACCTCATGAAGAAAAAAACCACAATAGAAAAATATACAATTAGGCCTGTGTTGCGGAAGATTTTTTGGATAGTCTCGCAAGACAAGTTCTTTATGCATGTACACGTGCTGAATCAAAACTTCTTTCATGGATATCTTCCCTTTGGTGATTTTAAAATCTCGTACTCTTCCCTTCCACGACGCCAAGAAAATGTTTTTTGTCTGGGGTCTTTTTCTTTTGCTAGGTTGCATGAGCACCCATGCTCCTTTCGAAACACTAAACCTTTCCCAAGTTCCTTCCGTTTTGACTGTACTTGAATTCTCTACCGACGAAATAGAAGAAGCAGGTCGACGGGGTAAGGATGTTTGGTATAATTCTGCCTTCGTAGCATTATCATCCACAGAGCGTCTTCCACAAGAACGCCCGTGGTTTTGGTTCACCATGGAGATTTTCTGAATCTGTAACAATAGCAAAGTAATGTAACTAAGATAACAATTTGAAGTTTCAAGAAAGAGAAAGTGGGCAGACAGACAGTTGACGAGAAACATCTTACTCTACGCCAAACAAGATCAAGGGAGCAGTTTTGGAAAAGAAAGGCTGTTGCACAATGAGGCAATGGTATAGAATGGTAGACCTTTCGCACGAAAGGCAGCACAACATCTGAAAGTTCAAAGGAAGGTGGAAGCGGGAAGGATCTTGTCAGATAAAATGTCAGTTTAGATTCTATCTTCTTGTCCAAAGATCTTCTGAGAATAAAAAACCAATCTCCACATTAATGTAGCACGCTTGTACTTACATAAAGTATTGTTTCTTTTTTCTATTTTCTCTTATTTTCGTGAATTTTCAACGTTACGTTGGCCTTCTATTGATTGGTTGAGAGCTTATTTTTCCAAACCGTAAAAGGCCCCAAAATGAGCTCCCTTTTTTCCTAATGCTTGCACTCAGCCATGCCAAATGCCTTCAGTATCTCCTTAGCATACTTTAGTTGTGAAATGAAGATCTGTTTTGGCTCTTGTCAAACTTCAATCCCCAAACAGAAATGCATCAGTCTGAGGTCTGTCATTTCAAACTCTCTTCCTAGCAACTGCTCTGTCTGCGAGTTCTTCTCTTCATGGTTCCCTGTTATAACAAGGTCATCCACATAAAGGACCATGATGATACACCTGCTTCCTTCTCTATAGATATACAAATTTGCATCAGATGGGCTCCTCCTGAACCCGTTTTGCGGAAAGTAGGCATCAATCCACTGGTACCATGCTCGTGGGGCCTATTTCAGCCCGTAAAGTGTCTTCTTCAGTTTATAGACTTTACCTTCTGAACTAGGGATCACAAAACCTAGTGGTTGTTCCACGTATACCTCCTCCTTGAGATCTCCATTTAGAAAGGCGGATTTCACATCCATCTGAAACATGGGCCAACTTTCCTGTGCTACTAAAGCCAAAACACTGCGAATTGTGGTTAGTCGAGCTATGGGAGCAAAAGTATCCTGATAATTAAAACCATGTACGTGTGCGAATCCTTTTGCCATGAGCCGAGCCTTGTACTTATCCAATGTGTTGTCAGACTTGTACTTGGTCTTGTACACCCACTTGGTGCCAATTACCTTGCGTTTTGGTGGTCGATCCATAAGGTCCCAAGTGTTGTTCTTCATTATGGAGCCATACTCCGACTGCATAGCCTCCATCCACCTATCATCCACCTGTGCCTCTTCAAGACACTTGGGTTCTTCAGCACAGATCACCTCTGTCATCAAAGCGTAGTTGACCAATTTTTCCTATGCCATTCTTTACTCCTCTAATCTCTTGGACCGCCGGCAGTGTTCGGATGGTTCCTCCTTAATGGCTGGAGGTTCTTTGCCATCCAAAAGCTGCTTTACCCACTTCGGGAATGGCTATTGCCATTGTGGTTCTACAGGATCTTCTTCCTCTTCTTTATCTTGAATCCTCCCAAGCACCGTTGGGGGAGTTCGGTCTGCTGTTGGTGGTTGTATTGGATGGATATCCTAGTCCTGGTTATCTGGGAAGGAAGCATCCTCCTCCATTTGATGCGGCTGTTCTGAGATGACCACATCGCGACTTACTATTACCTTCTTGATAACAAGATTATAGAGACAGTAACCCTTCGCCTCTTAGCTGTGGCCCAAGAAAATACACTTCTAGCTCTTCGGTTCCCATTTGGTCTTGTTAGCATCAAGGACATGCACAAAACAGTCACATCCAAAAACTATGAAATGTGCAGCTGAAGGTTTCTTACCAGAAAAGGCATGCAGTGGAGTCATCCCATTCACAGCCTTCGTGTAGCTACGATTTAGAATGTAAACTGCCTGTTACATGCTTCAGCCCAGAAAGTCTTTGGCAAATCTTTCCCTTTCATCATACTCCTGCCCATTTCGCTGATGACGCGCATCTTATGCTCTCCTACTCCATTTTGCTATGGTGTATGTGGCGGGGGTTTCTTCCTCTTGATCCCGTGACTTTTGTAGTAACTTTTGAATTCACTTGATGTGAACTCACCACCTCTATCTTATCTCAACTTCTTCACCTTCCTCCTCGTTTCTTTCTCGACCATTACATGCTATTCTTTGAACTTACTAAAAGCCTCATCTTTAGTCTTCAGGAAGTATATCCATATCCTTCTATTGTAGTCGTCAATCAGCGTCATGAAGTAGTAGGAACCACCCAAAGCTTCCATCTCCATCTTTTTGCAGAGGTCCATGTGAACGAGCTCTAGAGGAGCCTTTGCCCTGCTGGCCTCTTTAGGAAAGGGCTGTCGATCCTGCTTGCCCATCTTGCAAGCTTCACATACATCAGGCAGATCTATAATTTCGGATAGGTCTGTAATCATTCCACTTTTATGCATCTCCTTTAAAGAACTAAGGTTTAGATGACCAAACCTCTCATGCCACAGCTTAGTGTTGCTCACATCGGCTCGAGCACTGAAAGTAAGAGTTTGTAGATGTTTTTGCATTGTGTACCTTTACCAATGACCTTCCCTTGAAGATCTAAAATCTGTGCCCCATTCTTATCAAAGTGAAATTTGAGGTGCCGATCCATGATCACAGAAATGGACAACAAGTTCCTTGATATCCGGCACATAAAGTACATTGGACAACTGTTTTACAACTCCATATGGCTTGAGCGCAATCGTACCTTTTCCTTTTGCTGGACATTTTGCATCATTTCTGATTGCTACCAGGATGTCATTCCCTACCAAATGTAGAGGTATACCAATCCTTCCAACTGGTCATGTGGCGCGATGCACCACTGTCAATAAATCCGCAGGTACATGAACTGCCTCCGTGCAAATCTCCTCAATTGCTATAAACAACTCTACTAGTACTGCCTGCGCACTGTTGTTGGACTCTTTCTTTACTCCGTTCTTCTCATCTGCAATCTTCTTCTGGCACTCATTCTACTTGTGCCCTACCTTGTTGCAATAGAAGCACCTAATCTTCTTCTTTCTCTTTTTATCATCAAAAGAAGATGGGTTACCAAGGTCCTTACCCTTACCTTTCTTTAATCCAGCCGAGAAAGCCATCCTCATCTTTTGATGCATCTCCTCCTCCAAAAGCATTGCGTTGAAATCCTCAAAGTTGAGGGGCGGATTTTTGTTCTGCATATTCAGCGCCATAACAAGACCATTGTACTTTGGTGGGAGAATCTGTATGCACCTTCGTGCTAGATTCTCGTTGGTGATGGTGATGCCAATCGCAGTCATCTGATTGCGCAGATTCTTCACCCTAGTGATGAACTTCTTTGTCATTTCAGATTCAGACAGTTTCTCGTTCGTGAGTTGATTCTCTAGATTCTGAATTCATGTCTGATTCCTAGTCTCGTACTGATTTTTCAAGACCGTCCATGCTACTGTGGTGACATGTTGAATTAATGCCATGACAGAATCACTTACACTGCAGACAATAGAACACAGTGCATCTGCATTTCTTCTTGTCCATGCGAGAATCTCATTTGCAGTTGGTACTATATGTTGTCCTGCATTGGCTGGATTTGGTCTCACAAGCGCCTTCACATCCACCCCAGTAGCAGTATCCCAAAGCTCGTATGTGCTTAGGATGGGGTTTTCATCTTAAACTTCTAGAGTGGAGAAGCAGCTTATGCGGAATGAGAGAAGGAGCTTATGCGGAAACTTACGCATAAGCTCATGCTCATGAATGAGCATAAGCATGAGCTTATGCTTATGCTTATGCTTATGCTTATGCATAAGCATAAGCATAAGCTCATGCTTATGGTCATGCAGAAAAAGAGAATGAGATAAGCTTATGCGAATGAGAGAAGGGGGAAATAGATAAGGGGGAAAAAAGAGAAGGGGGAAAATGAGAAAAAGAGAAGGGGGGAAGAGAGGGTTCCTACGCCCATCACTGCAGCTAGCGCTTAAGGCGCTAGCTGCAGGCCAATGCAAATAACAAAAAGCTTAAATGGAAAGAAGAGGAAGCACTTACCTGTAAAAGTATGTCCCGCTCGGTGTAGTGGACTGGGCCCACAAAAGAGAGACTATGTCCCGCTCGGTGTAGTGGACTGGCCCTACAAAAGAGAGAAAACAACCCATTTTTTCAAATAAGATGTTAGTGGAAAGAGGAGATTTAGGGGCACTACATCCCACGTACACGTGATGTCAGAGTCTGAGGTGAAAATGTGAGAGTTGCAATCAACACAATTGTACGAGGGTGCCAGGATGTCTAAACTACGTGCTTGTCTCTCAATCTTGAATCTACAAGTACAGTATGGGTGGTCGGATACAAGTGTCTCGGCCTTAATGAGGTTAGCCCTTGCATTAATTTGATTGACTCATTATTTGGATATTGTTTGTTTTGAGAATCATCATTTGGATAGTGTCTTTGTCATAGGTTGCTCCAAAAGATGTTGCCTGCACCAAATACCATGCCCGCATCAAGAGATGAAGCGAAAAAGATGCTAACAATGGTGGGTATGGATTATGATACCATCCATGCTTGCCGTAATGATTGTATTCTCTTTCGTCGTGAGCATGGAGATTTGGCTAGTTGTCCAAAGTGTGGGGAACAACGATATAGAGATGACTTGCAGGGTGAGAGGATACCGGTAAAGGTCTTAAGACACTTTCCCATCATTGCAAGAATACAACACATGTTTCGATGCAAATCCATAGCGGAGTTGATGACATGGCATGCATCTCATCGGTCCACTGATCACACATTGAGGATTCCCGCAGATTGTGCAGCTTGGAAGCACATAGATAATCAGTGGCCGGACTTTGTGAGAGAGCCACGCAACTTACATCTTGGGCTAGCCATGGACGGCGTGAATCCTTTCGGGTTACGCTCGACATCTTGGTCGACATGGCCCATAGTCGTGGTGAATTACAATATCCCACCATGGCTAACAATAAAAAAGGGACACCTCATGCTTGCACTACTTGTGCCAGGAAAGTACAAGGCAAGAAACATGGACGTGTACATGGCACCTTTGATAGAGGAGTTACAGATATTATGGAGAGGAGTGCAGGTCTTTGATATTTCCAGAGCTCCTAGGCATACCAATGATATTTCCGTCAGGGGTATCTTGATGTGGACCATGCATGACTACCCAGGATATGGAGAGTGCGCAGGTACGTGGTTATGTCTTTACATGTACAATGAGGGATTATGCTTTTTTTACTCTCTTTTGCACGCATGTCTTGTACTAACATATTCATGCACGCGTGCAGGGCTTGTTACAAGTGGGTACCATGCTTGTCCTGTTTGTGGACCCGCTCTGAAATCGCTTGCACGCTACTCCAAACACATGAGGAAAAATGTTTATGAAGGTCATGCTCGATACCTTCCGCTCGACCATCTCGCACGTGGAGGTCAGCTTGATCCACCACCATCATATTTGAAAGCAAGTGATTGGATTCAAGCTTGGAGGGAGAATGGAGAGGAACCTCCTCCTGGTATGAAGAGGCTATCGATCTTTCACGAGCTTCCTTATTGGGGTCAGTTACAAATCAATCATCTCTTGGATCCCATGCATATCTTTAAGAATGTGGGGGCTACCATTTGGGCACACTTGGTTGGTTCCAAGGACTCGAGAGGAGTGCGAGAAGACTTGCGTGCTATGAATAGGATGTCTCGTTTGTGTCCCCAAGTGCATGCTTCAGGAAAAGTTGTCCTCCCGAAAGCAACGTGGATCCTCTCTACGAGGGAGGAGGCAGCGATCAAGGCAGACATTGCCTCTTTTCAAACACCGACAGGGTACATGCGTTGCTTGAAAGGAGCATTTTCAAAGGACAATAAGCTTAGTGGCCTCAAGTCCCATGATTGGCACAAGGTCTTACAGGTATTCTAAGTAGAATTAGTGTACCGATAATAGTGATGCATTAGCGTAATTATTATTATGTTATATTGTTGACAGGATTTCATTGTTGCTTTGATAGTTCATCCTTCCAATTACAATAAAAGGGTGCTTACAAGAAGATGTTAGAAATGCTATATTCAAGATCTGTGGTATTGTGAGGTATGCTTACTATCAATTCGCATTATCTATTTTCTTCATGGACATGTGAAATAGGTGGATATCTCAAATATCTTACATATGCATGGACATGTGAAATAGGTGGATATCTCAAAAAGAGATCTCTATATCGAGCATCGAGAAGGCTAGGGTGGAATCCATCGAAGCCGTATGCTTGCTTGAGAAGCACTTTCCCTCAAGCATTATGACAACTCAAGTCCACTTGCTTGTGCACATAGTTGATGAGGTGGCTATAGCAGGTACCGTTCATAATCGATGGATGTTTTTTCTCGAGCGGTTTATGAAAACTTTAAAGGGGTTTGTAAGACAAAGAGCAAGACCAGAAGCAAGCATGGTAGAGGGATGGCTTGTGCAAGAGTCATTAATATATATCACAGAGTTTCTTGCATCCACGGATCCTGATATGCCGCAAGCTTGGCACAACAAGGATGATGATCGCATCATTGGCGAGGTCCCCCAAGGAAAAGGGATTGAAAGAAAGATGAGCGAAGAGCAAATGGAGAAATTCAATAAGTTTTGTATCCTCAATAGCCCTGAGATGCAGAAGTGGATTGAGAGATATGAAGTGGCCAAAGCAGAAAGAATAAATGCAAGGACGAGATTCAGAGTAATGTACAGGCGATCACAACCATATCCACGAGATCTGGCTCTTCTCCCTACTCACATGTCACTTGATTGGCTACAACTAGCTATACGTAAAGCCGAACGTGATGGAGAGACAATAAACGAGCGCGAGCGGGAGTTATCATCTGGATGTATGGTGCATGTAAGTTTCTTATCTCTTGATGTAATTAAGTAATTATTTGTGGCAATATATGCTATAAAATAGGTGCATCTTCATTGTTTTAATGATGCTCTTTTACAGTACAAAAAGTACAGTGCATTATGGTCATATGGACGACATTTTCGCATAGAACGCATCGATTCAAAGAGAGTCACGTATGATTGTGGAGTCATGGCTAACTTCACACAAGATAGCCGAGCAAGTGCTTCGGATACCAATCTTCTCTCCTCACAGTTGGATTATTGTGGAACCATACGCGACATCTATGAAATTGATTTCAGACGATTTACTATTTTCATTCTTGATGTAAAATGGTTTTGAACTACTTACAACGGTCCCCATGCAACTGTGAGAAAAGATGGTAGCGGTCTCTTTGCAATAGACTCCACCAAACATTGGACCGATGAAAGTGATACTTTTGTTCTTCCCGAGCACTGTGAGCAGGTGCATACTAATGATTTAATTAGTCGAAGCTTTCGTTTTTTAAGTCCATTGATATATATATAATTGACGACATTTGGCACGTGATTTTCCATCTTCAATATAGGTGGTTTTTCATCCGGATCGTTCTGATCCAAGATGGTGGTACGTGATCCAAGTTGCACCACGAAGTAAGCAGATTTTTGAAGATCGAGATGTGGATATGGAGATGCCACTACCAAATCCGGATCCTATTGATGAATCTAGCGAAGAAGATGTAGATCACCATATGAGGCAAGAATTGAAGAAGATGATCAAATACTTTTAGGTGAACGTACGATGCTAGAGTACGATGATGATATAGGAGATCAACTCGGTATAGAGTTGGAGATAGACTTGCTTGGCACCTTAGACTTGGCTCAAGATGAAACAGTTGATGTAAATGCTCTTATTTAATTTGATTTTTCTCATCTCCAACTTGGACATGAATATATGAGCTTCAAAGGCTTGATGTACATGCTCTCATTTTTTATTTCTCTATGAGCTCAAACATGTATGAAAATTTAAAAAATTTTGTCATTGGAAGAAAATAAATTTTAAGGCTAAAAAAAAAAAAAAAACCTCTCTGTAAAACGTCGCTATAATATAGTCTCAGTGTCGCTATATAGCGACCTTTAAAAGTCGCTATATAGCGACTTTTACTAACGTCGCTATATAGCGACCTTTCAAAGTCGCTATATAGCGACTTTTACTAACGTCGCTATATAGCGACGCTTATTAAAAGTCGCTATATAGCGACGATTTACGACACCCGATTTTTATACCGACGATTAACGCTAAGCGGGCGCTAATCGTCGGTACGTAAACGTCGCAATAGGATGCGTGTGTAGTAGTGCATCTAGAATCATGTGCAACAAATTGAAAAAGGGAAGACTTTTCTGAAGTTGCAGTGAGGGTCCTATGTGGGTGCTATCCAGGGAGGTGAAAGAAGTCTTTTTAAAGCCACTTCAGCCCCAAAGCAGTCCACATGGGAATAGCTCACTCCAAGAGCTAAGAAGATCTTCAAGAAGACCACCACAAGCATCTCAATAGAAGCAGCAGTCGGAGATACTAAGAAATCTCTAATGGATAATGGTGCTCCCAAAGGTAAGCTCCCGACAATGAAGGTCCATAATGGTATTCTCAACAAAACTACCAAGTGGCTTTGTCTCATGCGAGGTTGTTGGTTATATTCATGGCCCTCAACCACTAGCTATGTTTCTAGAAGGTTGGGTTATAATATTCTGGTTGTGCAAAGGTATCAACGTCACTAGCATACGTTTCCTTAGAAATTGATATATAGTATTCCTTTTTGAGAAGTTAGAGATGGTGATAGAAATAGCTGAAAAGGGCACTTGAACCATTACAAGACAACCCTTTCTATCCAACTATGGGAACCTTTGTTAACCTTGACCCACCGCCTCCCTCTAAAGCCCCAATCTGGGTGAAGTTTGGACTAATCTACCACTCTCTCTTTTTCTGCAACTTGAGGCTCTATGTTCACCTCTAGGATTGTTCTTGGGTCTGAAAATTGAAAGGTACATAAGATCAAGGGGGAATCCACAAGCCTGTGTTTTCATGGACTTAGTTGTTGAGCCACCAAATGCTATGGAGTTGGCATAGAACTGATCCAAAAGTTCTTCTACAATAATATACCAAACTCTTGCTTTCTATGTGGGCTGGGTGGACACTTTATAAAGGAGTGTCCTCCTAGGCATAATCATAGGAAGGAAAAAGCAGAGAACCAAGTCCCCCTTCTTAGCGATTGTAAGCCCTTGATGAAGAGGTACCAATAGCAAGAACAAAAGGTAAATCACATGAAAGTGATAATTTTTAGTGCAGGGCACTAAGTAAGGAGAAAATTGATGATGTGGTAGCGGACCGTGGTCTCTGAGGAAAAGATGTTAGATAGCTCAAAGGAGGAAGAGAAATTTGTAGAGAACATAAAGGCTTTGAAGTTCAGCTAGAACAAGTTGAGTAGGCCTAATTGGGGAAGGAAGACCCCCCTTTTACACTAGTGAAAGGGAGAAAATATATCCCAGCAAAAAAAAAGAAGTCAGCTAAATCAAAGGACCTAGGTACCATAGAGAGATAAAAGAGGAGGATGATGAGAGGATTTCACTCTCGCCTCAAGGCAGTCTAATTAACTTTAAGAAGAAACAAAATAAAAGTACTACCCAATGCTACAGAGTCAAGACAAATTTCTTTCCTAAGTGTTAACGTTCAAGGGATGACTAATGACCTCAAACCAACAATCTTTAAAAGATGGTTGCATGCTAGAGAACTCAATTCTTATTTCTTATCTCTTTATGATGTCAAAGTAGGAGGACTTAAGCTAAGGTGTCAACTTAGCCAGCTTGAGAGAAGGGATAAATAAACAGGATAGGAAATGTCATAAGGGGGAGTGAGTTGACCACTTGGAATAGCCTCAAGGATCAAGCTTTCTTGATTGATGGCTCAGAGGTCACATCTTTCACCTAGTCAAGCAGTTAGATAAGGCATCTCCATATAAAAGCTTGGTTGGACAGAGCGTATTTCTCTAAAAGGATTTTGGAAGATGCGCTTTCTCATAACAGAAGCACAAACTTAACGTCCCTTCCTTTCTCTGATCATAAATCAATTCTAATCTCCATAGATAAGGGTGCAAGGAGGATTTTTAGATCATGGCTCAAGGCATGAACCCTTTCTTCTTTTAGTTGTCTTATATACAAAATAAGATTATAAGGATTTGGCACAAAGCTTTCGGAGGAACTACTAGTATATCAGACAAGGGGGTGAGAGCCACAGACTGCATTAGAAACTTCTTGAAGGCTATCAAATGTAGATCAAGCAAATATAGACTCTTGAGGTACTAGAAGTTAGAAGAATAGATAAAGGGGCTTGAGGACGACAACTCAATTTAGGGATAGACACAACTAAGGAACGTAAGAGACAAATTGAGGTCAGAGGTAGTGTTCAGAATCCTTCAAGAGAAGCATGCTAAGGAATTGGTAGATGCTCTTTAGAAGGATGGCATGATGGTGCAAGACTAGGACGAGATTATGGTGTCAAATACCAGGTCCTCAGCACTTAGTCGTTTCTCCATAGTGGATTTTCTTGACCCGACACCCTGACCTCAAGTGCACCTAGTACTCACCAGCCCTAGATACACCTAAAGCTAATCCCAACTCCTTTCGCATCATGCAATGCCTCTACATTTTCAGGCCAACATGCGCCCTGGCACATCCTTCACCTAGATGACCATTTCATGTTCCAGCCATAGCACATCCTCCCCTAGACGGCTGTTCATGGATCCTCTGATCCCCATGCCCTCTTCTGGGTCACTTCTCCTCAAACTGTTCCGCATCACCCGGGGCATGTTTCCAATCCAAAACAGTATTGGCTGCCCTACATCGTATCCTGGGTAAAACCCTCTTGCCTTCCAACCTACCGGTGAAGACACATAGGCTCACGGGCCTCTGCAACACCTGGCCTTCCTTGGATAGGGTCCCTAATTCACAGTTCACACAGAACGCTCACTGCGTGATGTTCCACCTTCAGCCCAACTTGGTAGAGATCCTCTTCATAGAAAAACTTAGAGCCAAAGATCTATGCTGGCAAGTCAAAACCAAGCAGGTGGCCACCTTTATAGTCTTGTCCCACTTCCAAAACTTTCTAGGCAAGGTAGAGATCCTCTCAACAAAAAAAATCAAAGCCAAAGATCTATGGTGGCAAGTCAAAACCAAGCATGTGGCCAGCTTTAATTTCCTTTTTTTAGATAGAGATCTACCTTTAGAAGCATTGAAAGGGGCAATTGATGCAATGGAAAAAGGAAAGACTTCAAGTGAGGACGGACTCCTAGTTGTTTTCTACAAGCTTTTTGGGAAATGTTGGCCCTTATCTAATGACGAATCAAAAGATTAAGGGTTCCTTAATCCAAGGATTAACACAGGCATGCTAAAGATAATTCCCAAAAATGGACCTAAAGTTGAGATAAAAATATGGATATCATTGACCATGCTAAACACCAGCAATAAAATCCTTGCCAAAGCTTTTTGGCCATCAAGCTCAAGACTAAGATGCAAATGTGGATAAGGGAAGAGCAAAAGGGCTTTATTCAAGGGAGGCACATCCTCAAGGCGATTCTTACCCTCTAGAAAGGACTTGAAGTAGATGATGAAACCCAACAGAACATTTACCTCATCAAAGTTGACTTTGGCAAAGCCTACGACAGGATGCTCCTCGTGGCTCGAGGTCTGCCTGAAAGCCTTCAGAAAGCCTATTGGCAGCTCCTTTAATGGACATAAGAGTAGGCCCTAATTTTATTTCCTTTTTCGACACTCTTCTTTCCCAAGCCAGGGGAAAGATCGAGATAAACGGTAACATTTCCCCCCACTTTTTATTAAAGACATCTATCAGACAAAGATGCACACTAGCCCTGTTATTTGCAATAATGGTTACTTGGCTTATTCAAGACAAGGCAGATAATGGCACTATGAAAGGTATCCAAGTAGAAGGAGGAAGATAGATCATATGCCAAGAATTTGTATATGATACTAATATTACTCCCATAATGACAAACAATCAGTGGCTGACACTCTTGAATCCTTAAATGCATTTTGTTTAGCCTCTAGCTCTAGAATCAATCATGAAAAAAAATGGTATCTATGGAACCAAGAACCTACTCCTATAAATTCTTGTAAACAAAAGCTAAAAAATCATAAGGGAGGGAGAGATCTTTAGGCTACTAGGAATCCCAATGGGCTTTATATGCTCAATAAATCAGCCATGGGACTAGGCAATCGATAGAATTAGGGAAAAAATGACCAAATGGAAAAGTCTTCAGCCAACTCATGATAGGAGAAAGTTTGTATTAAATCACTATATCTACCTGTCGATCCTATACTTTATTTCTTGCTGGGTGCCAACAAAAAAGAGCTTTGGTAAGATGTAACCTTTTCAAGTCTTTCCTTTTGGGTGGGGATGTAGACCACCACAAAATGGCCTAGGTATATATGGAAATTCTATATGCCACAAAAGATGTAGTAGGAATGGGAATTGTAGATGTAGAAAAGTCCTCTTCCAATTTCATGGGCTAGTGGATAATCAAAGCAATTCTAGAAGTAGACTCAACATGTGCTACATTGATCCACCAAACTATAAACAAAGTCAGGTTCATAAGACGCAAACATTGGAATAAAATCCCTTCTGGGGTAACTCTTTTAGGAAAGGATACTTCTGTAGCCAAGGTTCTAAACTATGGAAGCGAATGTGGTAGGCCTAGGAGTCAATGAGAACATATATCATTTGGAAGGGTTGCTCAAGAAAGATGGGCACATTTTGCAGTCAAGATTCAATCTAGCTAAACTTAATCTGGCCTAACTCACATGTGCATGATGAGAATTTGAAAGGAGCGCTACACCTCATCAAGAAGGGAGAAAGAGTTTGGGATGACCTTTGGAACCAAGAAAAGGGTAAGTGGCAGGACGACAAAAATTTGCTGATAGCTAGATTTTGACTTAATAGGTTTGATTTGAGACTGATACAAGAGGCAAAATCCGTGGTCGAGGGACAATATTCCATGGATGGGAGGTTGCCTCAAGCCTTCCTTCATGAAATTTATATGGGTGGGACACACTCAGTTAACTCCTATACCCATCTGGGTAGAAAGATAGAATTAGGTAATCAACCTAAAATGACATAGAAGAGACTTGAACAGAGTTTGGGCAAAGAGATTTGAGAAAGTCTAGGATAGGAACATCTCAGAGAAGCAATCCTTGCTTCTCTTTCTAGTTCTTCACAAAGGAGTTTGGACACCCAGTTGAGCTAGGAAGATAGGCCAGGCTAATGGCTAGCATAAGAGATGTCAATATGCGCAAGAAGATATCTCACATTTCTTTCTAAACTATAGTCTATCCACATCTGTGTGAGATTTAGTGCAAAAACACATAACCGATTTCTCGTTTAAATATGCCTATTTGCTACTGGGAGATACTCCTAGTAGAGCCCCTCACATTATCTACAATTTTGCCTTGTGGTCCATTTGGTATTCAAGCCTTATTCAAGATGCACAAAAGTTTTTAACGATGCTCATGTGGATGATAATGATTTGTTTTCAATGTATGTTTAAAATCAGGAGCGAAGTGACAAAAAACAAATAATTATCCAAATCTAGAATCAGCTTCAAGTGTACTCTGTAAGAAAGAAGATATCTTGGCAAAAGAAGAGAACATGATGCTGGCTCAAGTACATCTCCTTGCAGAGAATAGGAAAAGGAAAGAGATGGGATAAAAAGACATTTGCAAAACACTTGAACATCCCAGGTGCCTCATCCAATCATTCCTATGCATGATTCTTCTCCCTCTCCCCTCAAGCTGTCTATGGTGGTACTTCCAATCGCTTCTCCTACCATGATAATTTTCATAGCCTTAAAATGAATAATATTAAGCTGTGTGGAAAGTATTGCACCCATCCAACAAATTCACATGCGAAAGGACCACACCAATCCGTATTATTTGATAGTCATGTATGAGACGCAGTGGAAAACAAAAAAATATGTATGCCCAAACTTGCGAATGATATTGCTTGGGCATGATACTTTGCATGGGCCCTTTAAATTGAATAAGATTAAATCATGTGCAAATTATTGTACTCATTCAATAAAGGCACATGCAATAGGAGCACGTAGATGCAAGTTTTTGATACGCAGGTATGACACACATTGAAAAATAAGAAAATAAGCATGTCCAATGATGCAAACTGTGTCTGATGGGAATGATACTTTGTACAGGGTTTAAATTGAATAAAATTCAGGCATGTGCAAATTATCATACCCATCCAACAAAGGCACACGTGATGGGAGAAACCTGGGGCGTCAACTCAATATGTATTATGTCACCACCCTCGTCCAAAATCTAGGGTATGCGGCGACAAGGTCCATATAGAATATGGATAGATTTCCTTTAAAAAATTCAAACATGAAAGGGAAAAATATGAAAATCTCATGTCCCCCCTCCCATAAAATATAGGGGATATACCTTGAAAAATATGCAAGATTTTAACATTTGTACATATTTTTCATAATATGTGAGGCCCAAGGGGGGGGGTCTTTTGGATGATGGGGGGGTAAAACAAAAAATATGCTAAAATGTGAAACTTCTCTCCTTTCTAATTAATGTAACTTTTTCATGTGTTACATAAATTTCAAGGCATAAAGACATAATTGAAGCTCTTTTAGTGTAGAATACAACCATGCTAATTTGACTAATTTCTACTCATGGCATATTGTTAAATTCATCTCATAATCAAGATTTTGATAGGTATTCTTATTACAAGGAGTTGGTGCCCTAGGGGGAGCACGTGGATGCATATTCTTTGCTACGCAGAGCAGTTGAAAAGAAGAAAGTAAGCATCCCAACAATGAAAATGGTGTCCAATGGGCATGATAATTTTCATAGCCTTAAAGTGAATAATATTAAGCTATGTGAAAAGTATTGCACCCATCCAACAAACGCACATGCAAAAGGACCACACCGATCCGTATTCTTTGATACTTATGTATGAGACGTGGTGGAAAACAAGAAAATATGCATGCCCAGACTTGTGACTGATATTGCTTGGGCATGATACTTTGCATGGGCCTCAAAATGGAATAAGACTAAATAATATGTAAATTATTGTACCCATTCAATAAAGGCACATACAATAGGAGATCACATATGCACATTTTTTGAAACTCAGTTATGACACGCATTGAAAAACAAGAAAATAAGCATGCCAAATGATGCAAACTGTGTCCGATGTTTTTGACACTTTGTAGGGGTCTTAAAGCAAATAAAATTCAAGCATGTGCAAAGTATCATACCCATCCAACAAAGGCACATGCAATGGAAGGAAGAAAATGAATATTTTTTTATACTTAGGTAAGAGACACGGTGGAAAAGAAGAGAACCATGCCCAATGATGCAAACATTGTTTGATGGGATGATAATTTGCATGGGGATTGAAGTCAACAATATTAAGGTGTGTGCAAAGCATCATACACATTCAACAAAGGAACATGTGATAGGAGCATGCAGATGCATATTTTATGATATTCATGTGTGAGATATGGTGGAAAACAAGAAGATATGCAAGGTAGAGAGAGGGGATGTGTGAAGAGAGGAGCCTATAGGTTGTACTAGTTAAGGGGGAGGAGAGGAAGTGGCTATAAGAGATGTTGCTTAAGAGAGGAAGTGTTGCAGCCAAAATGGAGGAGAGGAGGAGGAGGAGAAGGAGAAGAGAGGAGGATGTGGTGCAGTGGTGGCCAGGAGAGAAGGGGGAAGAGGAGGAGGAGGAGACATGGCTAGAAAGAGGAGGATAAAGAGGAGCCATAGCCGGGAAGGAGGAGAGAGACAAAGGAGAGAGGAGAGAGGGGTTGGCTGTTGGGATATCTCAAGGTGTATGCCTCGGGCACACCTTCGTTTCTATGTGTGAGTGCTAGAGGCACAGTTAGGTGCCCACAAGCATAGTTAGGTGGTGGAAGAGCCACATACGATGATTGAGAGAATCTAGGAGCAGATTGAGGAGATGATTGTGGAGCTCTGAAGTCATCAGTGATGTCAGTGAGCATGTATGAGGTGCCTACTCAAGGACCTCACTCTTCTTCATTCTACAAGCAAGTAATGCAAGTATTCTGAGTTTGTGTCCACTCTTTCCTTTCCTTTCAGCTTACCAACATGGTATCAAAGCCCTTTGATCCCCCTTGAGCCCATTTCTGCCACATCATCATCTTCTTCTTCATCTCCTTATTCTCCATTTTCCTCTTTCTTCCCAAAATCTTTGAGAGCTTGGTTCTCCACCTACAAACGACCATTGCCCAAACCCTCTGAGCTGGAAACTCCTCTAGTATGGGCAAACTTCCACCTACAAGCAATTGAAGAAAAAACGTCTATGGTGGCTGCCATTCCCCAAACAGCGCATTTTTTGCCATTTCTTCTATTGCTCAATACTCCCTGCCTGCTCTGCCATTTCTTGAACCCTCTTAGGAGTAGATGGGCGACCTCAAGACGAAGATTTTAAGCCATTTTTCAGCTCATTTGGTTTAGTAACGAGGGAGAAATCGTCAAAACTCAGGTTCAGCCTATAGCAACTCCCCCGAGAAAAAGTGCGCACCATTTCGTCCAACCTCTGTGCTGGACCCTCTCTGGTATATGAGCTTTCTTTTGCTTTAAAAAGCCCTCTTTTCCTTGCTTTAAAGAGTGAGCTACAAGCCCTCCAAGTTCAGCCTTTTGGTTTTGACAGTTTTGGACAAGTTTTTGAAGATGATGCTACATAAAATGCTACTCTAGCATTTCTGGGTTTTTGAATCTTTCAATAACTTCAGTACAAGTGTGGCTTCAGTTTTGTTTTGAATTGCTAGACCTGGTTTTGATTGGAAAGTATTCATTTTAGCCACTTCTATGAAGCATGTAAGAAGAAGCATCATTGATTGAATATTGGTCACTAGTCTTTGCTACATCAAGTGCTCATATTTTGGAAGTCTTTCAGTTATTTTTTGCCTTGTAAGAGAGATAGACACTGCCCAATATCTGGGTTAGACCCTCTCATGACTACCCTATTGAATCTAGAGAAGTTCAATGGAAAGGGCTTCCACACATGGCAGATGAAGGTGAAATTTGCATTGATGAGGGAGAACTTATGGGGACTTGTCAAACCTACTCCTACCGCTTCTTCTACGGCCTCCAATGCTGGAGAATCCTCAACTCCGACACGACCAGCAAGGGATCCAGCTAGAGAAGAAAAAGCATATGGTATCATTGCTCTTGCTTTAGGAGATGATTATATTCACCATATCTCTAACTTGGAGTCTCCTTCAGAAGCTTGGCAGAAGCTTGACATGATTTTTGGTGCTAGCTCTCACATATCTAAACTATCACTTAAAATCTCTTTCTTTGAATTGAAGATGGCTAGTGGTACTACTTTGGCAGCTTATGTCAACTATATGCGGAGTCTTATGACTCAGCTTGCTTCTATCAACTCTCCTATTACTCCAGATGATGCTATGGCAGTGTTACTTAAGAGTATGCCTGAAGATTATGATCACATAGTTAGCACTTTGAAAAATCTTCCTAATCCTAATCTTGAAGGTATTATATCTGCTCTCCAAGAAGAAGAAAGGCATATGGAGCTCAGGAAAGGCAATGACACTGTTTATGTTGTAAAAGTCCAGAAGGGCAAGTATACCCCTTGCAATCACTGTGGAAAGACAAATCGCCTTTCAAAGGACTGCTTCAAAATTAATCCATGCAAGCACTGTGGCAAGAACAACCATAATGAGAAGTTTTGCAGACCAAAGCAAAGACAGAAAATGCAAATCTACTTTCAGTTGATGAGCCTCCACAAGATGAGGCATCCTTTGAAGATTATGCATTTTAAATCATCTCTATGTATGCTCTAGATCTCTCTTTTTATGTCAAGGTACTCAGCCTGGATAGTCCTCCAAAATGAATGAAATAAACTATTGTGTTTTTGTGTGTTTTGTAAACACCTCTGGTCACCTTATGATGTAGGCCATGTGTATGTTTTGCTCCATGGTACCTCCTGTAGACATTGTGTGCATGTACATGCAAGGCAGATAACCATTGGAAGGTCTTTTTGTATCCCTTTTTGTTTACCTTACACCCAAGGGAACCCTTGCTAGCATGAGAACCTAGCCATAGATTAATCCTTGACCACCATGAGATGGCATGAGAAACTATGAGACTAGATGTATCCTTGACATAGCCTGAGGCATTCCCTTGAGGGGGGGTTTGTTGGGATATCTCAAGGTGTATGCCTCAGGCACACCTTGGTTTCTATGTGTGAGTGCTAGAGGCACAGTTAGGTGCCCACAAGCACAGTTAGGTGGTGGAAGAGCCACATAGTATGATTGAGAGAATCTAGGAGCAGATTGAGGAGATGATTGTGGAGCTCTAAAGTCATCAGTGATGTCAGTGAGCATGTATGAGGTGCCTACTTAAGGACCTCACTCTTCTTCATTCTACAAGCAAGTAATGCAAGTATTCTGAGTTTGTGTCCACTCTTTCCTTTCCTTTCAGCTTACCAACATTGGCTTCCCATGGCAACCAACTATAGAGGGACAAGAGAGAGTAGAGTGATGGGAAGGAGGAAACAGAGAACGGGGGGAAGGTTTAGAGAGAAGGGAGATAGAAGAGAGGGCTTGGCCAAGTATAGAGATAGGAGAGATAGTCAGGTACAAAATCTTGAATCTTACATGTTGTTGATTTGGATTCTGCACCCTGATCTATAGAGAAATATATGAGTACCAGACAAGAGGTTGTGTCTCATGCTAGAAATGGTAGAAGAGCGAGAATTCCTAGAAAGGAACACTATGTTTTGGATGTCCATGTAAGCCCCTATGAAAGTGGTATCTTATATTGGATATGATATAATTTTTACACCTAGTAGGATGGGAGGTCGCCATATGCTGAATGGTGTATCTTTGTGAAGCCTTGATAAGGAGAGGACATTACACAAATATTATTGAGCATACAACATGCATGTCACACTTATGGGTTCTCTTGCATGACACAATCGGCTTCAATAAAGCATTACAAGTTGATGCTAATGATGAGGAGCAAAAGGTTGGTGAAGGACTCAAGGGTGGGTTTTGCTAAGGATGAGTGGTTAGAGGTTGATCAAGAAGATGGAGAGGAAGGCGAGAATTATGGAGAGGGTGATGACATATCACATGGGTCCAAAGAAAGACCACAAAAGTATGTATGGGTATAAAAGCTTTTACTTTATGTTATGTTTTGCTATCTCTTGAATCATGTTTTAAGATAATTAATATGTAGAGCATTTTTCTACCAGTTTGTAGGTGAATGAGGATGAGGACAAGGATGAAGAACTCATTGCAAAAATAAAATTGTAGAAAGAGTTTAGAATTCTTCAAGATATTATAGAGGACCCCTTGGAAATCCTATATTATGAAGCTACTTTAGTCTCTGTTACACCTTTATATGATTTGCCTTCAGCTTGAGAATCAGTTATTGCCACCTCCTATCTATTATTATTCCATTATCTATACTATGTAATTCTTCCATGGCACGGTGATAGCATAGGTATACAATTAAGATGTTATTACTATGCAATGCACACTTTCATTTCTATATTATATCATAATGTGCGGGTGGGCATGAAAGTTTCTATCTACATTAGAAGATGACTTGCTAGACAAAATGGATTTCATAAGTTGTAGAGTAGTTAAGCAAAAGGATGCTCATATTTGTGTGCTACAGCTACATGTTTCTCCTCAATAAAATATTTGAGCTTAGCCCTCATCCCTTGATATCAGCATGTATGAAGATGGACCTGGCATGCATTTAGAGATGAGGCCATTCAATATGTAATTGCTACCATTGGGTAGCACCGTCAAATTGAAGTAGAGAAGATCTACTCTACACCATGAACATCACAACCTCCAACAAAAGAAGAGAAGATGCAGTCTACACCAACAAAATCATAGCCTCTAATGGAAGAAGAGGAGATGTAGTGACTCACAACATCACAGTCTCCAATGGAGGAAGGGGGGATGCAATCTATACCAAATGTGTCACAGCCTCCAATAAAAGAAGAGGAGATGTAGTCATGTACACCCACAACATCACAACCTCCAACAAAGGAAGAGGGGATGCAATCTACACTAATAGCATCATAGATCATCATATCCCAACAGAAGAAGAAGAGATGCAATGTACACCCACAACATCATAGTCTCCAATGGAGGAAGGGGGGATATGTTAGATATCAATGCTCCACTCTCGTGTAACTATGTGGGAACTAGATAACTCTACTTGTAAGCCCCCCATATGAGGAGACGGCATTTGAGTAGCTCGGTTATCTGATAGGTCCTAGTTTGGACACCATATGGAGGCCATGTGTGGCCTGATGGATGACGGCTTCAGATAGAGTTGGCACAATGCCAACTAGGCTACATGCAAGTGCAGGATGTTGAGATATCAAGCTCCACTCGTGATATGCCAGGGTGACCGTTGTGCATTTATGTCACTGACTTGTTAGCTGCAGATGCGGTTGGTACACCACCCACGAATAATACCTGGATGATAGCTATCCTTATGTACTCTAGTTCGTGGCTCAGTTAGTATGCCACCTTTGTTAGCTGAGTTTGGTTTGAGACCCACATATAGGGTTCTTCTATTTCTTTGTACTAGAGTTTTTTTGGCTTTCACAACTAAGAAGAGGAAAATAGTTTTTAGCCTCTTTGTGTGTATTCCCCCATTGTGTATGTGAGAAAGCCGCAAGTGAGACTCCTTCCTTCTCTTCCACTATCTTCACATGGTATCAGAGCCTTGTTCGTGGTAAGGAGCTCAAGAAAGCAAACCAATTTCGCAGTGTCCTGGTAAGAGGACCAGTGTTGCTTTCCTTTTTCGAGTTTGGGAGCAAATCTCTGCAGGTAGCACAGCCAGAAAGTGCAAGAGTGCATTGTCTCACGTTGAGACACCCTTTGCGGTGTGGCGAGAGGGCAATATATGTTGCGGGGCTTTATTTTTCTGATTTGAGGACATTTTGGGGCCCGTTTTGGAGGTGCAAGTTCTTCGCAGGCATTGAGAAAAAGGCCCTGTTTTTTCTGTGCGACCACTGCTCTACAGGTCAGTGAAAAGTTGCCGTAGAAATTGCATCGTATGCCTGTGCGCAGAGATACTGGGAGTTACAAAATCATCTTACCTGTTGATGCAAAATCATCACTAGGAAGTGACTATGTGGTCAAATACCACTTTCATTAGTTTTGCAGATTTGCCTGTGTGAGGCAGAAGCTGTGTTTTTTGTAGTGACAGAATTTTTTGCAGTGTTCTATAATGGCGTCTGATTCTCTTTCACAGATTGTCACTGAAAAGCTTGACAAGAACAACTTCCAAGCATGGAAGTTTAGAATGACGAATTTCCTTATGAAAAAAGGCTATTGGGAGTTTATTACAGGAAATGAAGAAGAACCAGTTCTTCCTAATGTTCCCAATCAACAGGAAATGCAGGCATTTAAAGGATGGCATGAGAGAGCCAGAAAAGTTATGTACTGGCTATCTATCAGTATTTCGGATTCTATGATTGTGCATATTCAGGATGCAAGTACGCCAAAGGAGGTATGTGATACTTTGGTAAAAATGTACAGCACAAATATGCAAGCCAGGAAAATGCAGCTCAAGTAGGAGTTGCACAATGTGTAGAGAGAAAATATGAGCATCAATTACTACCACATGAAGATGAAGAAAATTGCAGATGCACTTGCTTCCATTGGGTCACCAGTGGAAGATGATGATCTAGTTTCTGTGACCTTGAATGGTCTAGGAAAGGATTATGCACAGTTCCGTACATCCATTGCCGTCCGTGAAAAATTTCTTGATTTTGAGGAGTTGTTTGCTCTTCTAATTTCTGAAGAGCAGAGAAATGGTGGTGCATCTTCTTCAGGAGGAACTTCAAAAGAAACTGTCTTTTCTACTCAAATGCTGGAAGAGGTAGAGGCAGAGGTAGAGGAGGCTGATTTGGAGGCTGTGGTAGAAATCAGAATATGCAGTAAACTCAAGAAAACTAGTCCTATGGAGGAGGACATGGTAACTCTAGAGGCAGGGGGAGCCAAAGAGGTCGTGGTGGATGGCAGAGAGGCCAAAATGCAAACAGCAATGTTGAATGCTACTATTGTGGTAAAATGGGTCATATGGCTAAAGACTGCTACAAAAATCAGAATGACATTATGAATGGAAAATTGCAGCAAGGCAATTATGCATCTTCTAGTAGATAGGGTGATGACAGAAATGAGCATCTATTTATGGTGTAGCACATGACCAATTCTATGACAAGTGTAGAAGAATGAAATGATGTGTTGTATGTTGACTTAGGTGCATCAAACCACATGACAGGTCATGCAGAATGGATGCAGGATGTAAGGAAAATGAAAAGACTAGGATTTGTGGAGACTGGTGATGATACTACACATCCTATTGTGCAGATTGGTAAAATTCCTTTGTCTATGCAGGATGGAAAAAAGAAATACCTGTCTGATGTATTTCATGTCCCGAATATCACCAAGAACCTGGTTTTTGTTGGTCAAATGGTTGAGCAGGGCTTGCAGGTCAGATTTAATCCTCATGGATGCTTTGTTGAGGATATGAAAAATAATGGTTGCTTGATAACAAAAGGAAAGAAGAAGGGCAGGATGTTTACGTTGGATGCAGACATGCCTAAATTGAGTGCAGCAATGTTTGCACATGGGACCGGTGTTGTTGCAGATATTGATATCTAGCATAAATGCATTGGTCATGTTAATGAACAGTGACCTAAATCAATGCAGGCCCAAAATATTGTTGTAGGACTGTCTAAATTCAAGGTTGCAGAAATGCATAAGGTATGTGAAGCCTGTCAATTTAGAAAAAGGCAAGGAAACCATTTCCTTGGCATGTTCAAGAGAGCAAGAAGCCATTGGAATTAATCCACTCTGATGTGTGGACTACTAAAGCTGCATCTATTGGAGGCTGTCATTATTTTGTCACTTTTAATGATGACTACAGCAGAAAAGTTTGGGTGCATTTTATGAAAAAGAAAAGTGAAGTGTTTGGGCATTTCAAAGCTTTTAAAGCTATGGCTAAAAAAGAAACAGGCCTGCAAATAAAATGCCTAAGGTCAGATGGAGGGGGAGAGTACCTCTCAAATGAGTTTGCAAGGTTCCTGCAAGAGCATGGCATAAAGCAACAATATTCATGCAGTCATACCCCACAGCAAAATGGACTTGCAAAAAGGAAAAACAGGCATATTGGAGAGGTATCTCGGGCCATGCTAAATGAAAAAGACCTACCATATTATTATTGGGCTGAAGCAATTGCTACAACAATTTACATAATGAACAAGACTCCCACTGCAGCAATACATGGCATGACGCCAGAGGAGATGTATACTGGTAGGAAACCAGATATTTCTCATTTGAAAATTTTTGGTTGCATTGCCTATGTTCATGTGCCAGATGACCAAGTTGGATCCAAAAGCTGAGAAGTGCATCTTTATTGGTTATTCTCTGCAGCAGAAAGGGTATAGATGCTATAACCCTTCTATTCGTAAGTTTACAGTGAGCAGAGATGTTGTTTTTTATGAGATAAGCACAAAGTGGTAATGCTACACAGAATTCACAGCAGCAATCACAAAATATTAGTGGATGTATAGTGTCATCTAGCAGTGGTTCACATACTTTGCTACGGACAGGCAGATTGAGATCAGGAAAATCTCCTCAAAGCAATGCTGATAGTGGTATGCAGGTATCACAAAAAGGAAAAGAGAAGGTAGATCAGCCCATGTTTGATGTGAATGCAGGTCACTCTTATGTGGATGGTGAATCCAGTGGCTCAGAACAGAGCATTGATGATGAGTTGGGTATTCCTATTATTGTTACACCTAGAGTAAGAAAGACCAGGGATGTTTTGAGAGCACCTAGAAGTGAGCCTATTTTGCACAAGTCTACCAGAGCTAGGTATCCTATGAATAGGCTGAAATATGATGGATTTACAGCCATTCACTATGCCTATATGGTCAAAGTGATACAAGAACCAGAACCCACTTCTTTTGAGCAAGTCATGGGAAAAGAAAAATGGGAGAAAGCCATGGATGAAGAAATGGATGCCTTGGAAGCAAATGCTACATGGGAGTTGGTGCCTTTGCCTAAAGACAAGAATGCAATTGGCTGTAAGTGCGTTTATAAGGTGAAGCACAATGCAAATGGTTCTGTAAACAGATACAAGGCAAGATTAGTAGTCAAGGGGTATGCACAGACATATGGCATTAATTATGAAGAAACATTCAGTCCGGTTGCAACGATGGCAACCGTAAGAGCAATCATTGCTATGGCTACATGAAAGGGATGGTCTTTACATCAGATGGATGTAAAGAATGCCTTCTTGCATGGTGATTTGCAAGAAGAGGTATTTATGGAGCAGCCAATAGGTTATGTTCATGCTGCTCATCCTGAGTTTGTTGTTTGCAGGTTGAAGAAAGCCTTGTATGGCTTGAAGCAAGCACCTAGAGCATGGTTTTACAAGATAGGACAGTATCTTGTCATT
Organism: Dipteris shenzhenensis; assembly: GCF_047967505.1. Classification (NCBI taxonomy): domain Eukaryota; kingdom Viridiplantae; phylum Streptophyta; class Polypodiopsida; order Gleicheniales; family Dipteridaceae; genus Dipteris; species Dipteris shenzhenensis. Next base: position 13,894,114 of record NC_141613.1, on the reverse strand, counting down.
ATTGGCTTTTAGATTTCCAAGGTAGATTTCTCACTTTATGTGAGAAAAACAGAGAAAGGTATTATGCTGCTTGTCATTTATGTTGATGATTTGATCATCACAGGTGATAGTGATGAAGATATCCTTCACATGAAAATGCTATTGAAGCAAAAGTTTGAGATGAAGAATTTGGGAGAGCTGCGTTATTTCTTGGGCATTGAGGTGATTAGATCACCAAGTGGGATATAGCTCTTGCAAAGGCAGGATGGATTGGACATGCTGTCCAAATATGGGATGACAAGCTATAAGCCTATTTCAGTTCCTTTGGAACAGAATGTGAAGCTGAGCGCAAATGCAGCTAAGCTTCTGGAAGACCCTACTATGTACAGACGCATAGTAGGAAGTTTCAATTATATGACTATTACCAGGCCAGATTTGAGCTATGCTATTGGATTGGCAAGTAAGTTTATATAGGCTCCAAGGAAACCACATTTGGATGCAGCTAGATGCATACTCAGGTATGTGAAGTCCACATTGCAGTATGGACTATTTTATGAGACTGGGGTTTAGATACAGTTGCATGGATACACTGATGCTGATTGGGCTAGTAGTATTTCTGATAGACGATCTACCAGTAGATATGTGTTCTCTTTTGGGAGTGCTGCAGTCACTTGGAGCAGCAAGAAACAGCCTACAGTTTCCTTGTCGAGCACAGAGGCTGAGTACAGAGGTGCAGCAATGGCTGCATGTGAGGTAGCTTGGCTGCATAAGCTACTTTATGATATGCATCAGTCTATAGATGGGCCAGTTGTCATTTATTGTGACAACATGAGCAGTATACACTTGGCAAATAACCCAGTCTATCATGCTAGAACAAAGCACATTGAGGTGCATTATCACTATGTGTGGGAGAAGGTTTTACTAGGTCTTATTGATCTAGGTTATGTCAGCACAAAGGATCAGGTAGCTGACATATTCACGAAGGCATTGGGCACAGAGAAGTTGCACAAGTTCAAAGGCCTGCTTGGTGTGTGCAGGAATTGGGATTGAGCTCGAGGGGGAGTGTTGAGATATCGAGCTCCACTCGTGATATGCCAGGGTGACCATTGTGCATTTATGTCACCGACTTGTTAGCTGTAGATGCGGTTGGTACACCGCCCATGAATAATAGCGGGATGATAGCTATCCTTATGTACTCTACTTCATGGCTCAGTTAGTATGCCACCTTAGTTAGCTGAGTTTGGTTTGAGACCCACATATAGGGTTCTTCTATTTCTTTGTACTAATGTTTTTTTGGCTTTCACAACTAAGAAGAGAAAAACAGTTTTCAGCCTCTCTGTGTGTATTCCCCCATTGTGTATGTGAGAAAGCCACAAGTGAGACTCCTTCCTTCTCTCCCACTATCTTCACATGGGAAGGCATCCCATGACTGACCGCACTGAGGGTAGATGGAGCATTTCTCGGGGTAGCCCACTCTCAGGTTGCGAGGCCTGTTTGGAGCCCCAAATGATCCCGGACTGCTCTGGGCCATGTGGTTGGTGGCCTATTTTGGGACCGACCTCCAGTCAACTGTTTTGGGCCAATTGGGTCAGTCTCCCAATTGGGTCTAACCGATAATGACTGGTGGCTATATAAGAGTAAGCCCGTGAAGCCCATTATCATCACTGGCTATAGCAACCCTGATTCCTTAGCATCCAGCCTTCGTCCTCTACTGTTTCCAGCATGCCATCGAAGCTTCTTGCACAAGAGCACACGGCTGGGAGGCAACGCCATCTATTGTATCAGTTTTATAGTATTCAAAATTTTGATTCTCCATACTATCTGTTTTTCTCTCTTGCATATGAGATCCTGTTATCTGTTGAGCACAAACGTTGTATTGTTTTCTTACATGGTATCAGAGCTTGGGCTCTAGAAAGAAGATTTGGTAGTGTGTTTCTGTTTGTGAGCAGACTTTGAGAGATGGCCCAGCTCGAAAGACTGTGAATCCCACCGTTTGGCGAAGCGAAAAGTTGGATGCTCATTCATGAGCATGAGCTTATGCGTAAGTTTCCGCATAAGCTTATGCGGAAATAGAGAATGAGAGAAGCATATGCTTCTCTCATTCTCTTTTTCCGCATAAGCTCCTTCTCTCATTCCGCATAAGCTCCTTCTCTATTTCCGCATGAGCATAAGCATGAGCTTATGCTTATGCTTATGCTTATGCTTATGCATAAGCATAAGCATAAGCTCATGCTTATGCTCATTCATGAGCATGAGCTTATGCGTAAGTTTCCGCAAGAGCTTATGCGTAAGTTTCCGCAAGAGCTTATCCGCAAGTTTCCGCAAGTGCTCCTTCTCTTTTTCCGCATAAGCTCCTTCTCTTTTTCCGCATGAGCATAAGCATGAGCTTATGCTTATGCTTATGCATAAGCATAAGCATAAGCTCATGCTTATGCTCATTCTTCCGCATGGGCATAAGCATGAGCTTATGCTTATGCTTATGCTTAAGCATAAGCATAAGCATAAGCTCATGCTCATGAATGAGCAAGAGCATGAGCTTATGCATAAGTTTCCGCATAAGCTTATGCGGAAATAGAGAATGAGAGAAGCTTATGCTTCTCTCATTCTCTTTTTCTGCATAAGCTCCTTCTCTCATTCCGCATAAGCTCCTTCTCTATTTCCGCATGAGCATAAGCATGAGCTTATGCTTATGCTTAAGCATAAGCGTAAGCATAAGCTCATGCTTAAGCTCATTCATGAGCATGAGCTTATGCGGAAGTTTCCGCAAGAGCTTATGCGGAAATAGAGAATGAGAGAAACATATGCTTCTCTCATTCTCTTTTTCCGCATAAGCTCCTTCTCTCATTCCGCATAAGCTCCTTCTCTATTTCCGCATGAGCATAAGCATGAGCTTATGCTTATGCTGATGCTTATGCTTATGTATAAGCATAAGCATAAGCTCATGCTTATGCTCATTCATGAGCATGAGCTTATGCGTAAGTTTCCGCAAGAGCTTATCCGCAAGTTTCCGCAAGTGCTCCTTCTCTTTTTCCGCATAAGCTCCTTCTCTTTTTCCGCATGAGCATAAGCATGAGCTTATGCTTATGCTTATGCATAAGCATAAGCATAAGCTCATGCTTATGCTCATTCTTCCGCATGAGCATAAGCATGAGCTTATGATTATGCTTATGCTTATGCTTAAGCATAAGCATAAGCATAAGCTCATGCTCATGAATGAGCAAGAGCATGAGCTTATGCGTAAGTTTCCACATAAGCTTATGTGGAAATAGAGAATGAGAGAAGCTTATGCTTCTCTCATTCTCTTTTTCCGCATAAGCTCCTTCTCTCATTCCGCATAAGCTCCTTCTCTATTTCCGCATGAGCATAAGCATGAGCTTATGCTTATGCTTAAGCATAAGCGTAAGCATAAGCTCATGCTTATGCTCATTCATGAGCATGAGCTTATGCGGAAGTTTCCGCAAGAGCTTATGCAGAAATAGAGAATGAGAGAAGCATATGCTTCTCTCATTCTCTTTTTCCGCATAAGCTCCTTCTCTCATTCCGCATAAGCTCCTTCTCTATTTCCGCATGAGCATAAGCATGAGCTTATGCTTATGCTTATGCATAAGCATAAGCATAAGCTCATGCTTATGCTCATTCATGAGCATGAGCTTATGCGTAAGTTTCCGCAAGAGCTTATGCGGAAATAGAGAATGAGAGAAGCATATGCTTCTCTCATTCTCTTTTTCCGCATAAGCTCCTTCTCTATTTCCGCATGAGCATAAGCATGAGCTTATGCTTATGCTTATGCATAAGCATAAGCATAAGCTCATGCTTATGCTCATTCATGAGCATGAGCTTATGCGTAAGTTTCCGCAAGAGCTTATGCGTAAGTTTCCGCAAGAGCTTATCCGCAAGTTTCCGCAAGAGCTTATCCGCAAGTTTCCGCAAGTGCTCCTTCTCTTTTTACGCATAAGCTCCTTCTCTTTTTCCACATGAGCATAAGCATGAGCTTATGCTTATGCTTATGCATAAGCATAAGCATAAGCTCATGCTTATGCTCATTCTTCCGCATGAGCTTATGCGTAAGTTTCCGCAAGAGCTTATGCGGAAATAGAGAATGAGAGAAGCATATGCTTCTCTCATTCTCTTTTTCCGCATAAGCTCCTTCTCTCATTCCGCATAAGCTCCTTCTCTATTTCCGCATGAGCATAAGCATGAGCTCATGCTTATGCTTATGCTTATGCATAAGCATAAGCATGAGCTCATGCTTATGCTCATGCGGAAATAGAGAAGGAGCTTATGCGGAATGAGAGAAGGAGCTTGTCATGAGCTTATGCGCAAGTTTCCGCAAGAGCTTATGCGCAAGTTTCCGCAAGTTTCCGCATGAGCTCCTTCTCTTATTCCGCATAAGCTCCTTCTCTTTTTCCGCATAAGCTCCTTCTCTATTTCCGCATGAGCATAAGCATGAGTTTCCGCAAGTTTCCGCAAGTTTTCGCAAGCATAAGCATAAGCTCATGCTTATGCTCATGCATGAGCATGAGCTTATGCGCAAGTTTCCGCAAGAGCTTATCCGCAAGTTTCCGCAAGTGCTCCTTCTCTTTTTCCGCATAAGCTCCTTCTCTTTTTCCGCATAAGCTCCTTCTCTCATTCCGCATAAGCTCCTTCGCAAGTTTCCGCATGAGCATAAGCATGAGCTTATGCTTATGCTTATGCATAAGCATAAGCATAAGCTCATGCTTATGCTCATTCATGCTTATGCTTATGCTTATGCTTATGCTCATGCTTATGCTCCTTCTCTATTTCCGCATGAGCATAAGCATGAGTTTCCGCAAGTTTCCGCAAGCATAAGCATAAGCATAAGCATAAGCTCATGCTTATGCTCATGCATGAGCATGAGCTTATGCGCAAGTTTCCGCAAGAGCTTTTCCGCAAGTTTCCGCAAGTGCTCCTTCTCTTTTTCCGCATAAGCTCCTTCTCTTTTTCCGCATGAGCATAAGCATGAGCTTATGCTTATGCTTATGCATGAGCATAAGCATAAGCTCATGCTTATGCTCATTCATGAGCATGAGCTTATGCGTAAGTTTCCGCAAGAGCTTATGCGGAAATAGAGAATGAGAGAAGCATATGCTTCTCTCATTCTCTTTTTCCGCATAAGCTCCTTCTCTTATTCCGCATGCAAGTTTCCGCATGAGCTCCTTCTCTTATTCCGCATAAGCTCCTTCTCTTTTTCCGCATAAGCTCCTTCTCTATTTCCGCATGAGCATAAGCATGAGCTTATGCTTATTCATGAGCATGAGCTTATGCGGAAGTTTCCGCAAGAGCTTATGCGGAAATAGAGAATGAGCATAAGCATAAGCTCATGCGGAAAAAGAGAAGGAGCTTATGCAGAAATAGAGAATGAGAGATGCTTCTCTCCTTCTCTTTTTCTGCATAAGCTCCTTCTCTTTTTCCGCATGAGCATAAGCATGCGGAAACTCATCCGTCTCATGCTTATGCTCATGCATGTGTATGAGCTTATGCTTAAGTTTCCGCATAAGCTCATGCTTATGCATGAGCTTATGCGGAAATAGAGAATGAGAGAAGCATAAGCTCATTCTCTATTTCTGCATAAGCTCATTCTCTATTTCCCACTCTATTTCCCCCTTCTCTCATTTCCCCCTTCTCTCATTCTCTATTTTCCCTCATCTCTTTCCCTTTCTCTCATTCTCTATTTCCTCATTCTCATTCTTTTCTTTCCTTTACATCTTCTTTCCCTCTTATCTTTCCCTCTTCTTTCCCTCTTTCCTTTCCCTCTTCTTTCCTTTCCCTCTTCTTTCTTCTTGCCTATGCCTATGCCTATGAGAATGCTCATGTTTGTTTATTTGTTTTCTGTTTTCGTGTTTGTGTCTATGTTAGACATGGGATCACGTCGCTCATCGGACGAGTACAGACAGCCTCGCAGGAGGAGAGCTCACGATCTATATGCTCCAGAGGACTTTGATTCCTCTCAGGCGACTACCCCGAGGACTACCCCTGGTCCGACTCCTCTCGGTCCTAGCACTGTGACTACCCCTGGTCCGATCCCTCTTCCACGTAGCACTGCGACTACCCCTCAGGGGACTCCTTTGCTAGCCGCGCATGGCTTTGTTGGGACTCCCGACGAGTTTGTAGCGTAGATGAGCGATGAGGAGGCAGCGAGATTCTTCTCTCTGCTCTCTCAGAGGACCTCCGCAATTCCTTCTCCTACACCGACGGGTGGACGTACAGCCCAGCCATCCCCTCGCGCCCCTTCGACCACGGGATCATCACCTGCGCATGCCTCCCGCAAGGGAAGGAAGAGTAGGATGGGTGGCTCATGTTGTGCTGACTCAGGAGATGTAGACGAGTCAGCACACTCACGCTCCTTTAGGTCTCCACTTGGTCCGGAGACACAGTATCAGTCAGGTCCCTTTCCCTCTCCTACTCCCACAGCTACTCCTCGATCCGGAAGCGGTCGCGCAGCTTCCACTCCTTCAGACTCTGCTACCGTCAGTCCCCCTTACTCATCAGGGGATCTCTCCTATCAAATCACATCTGCCGGAGAGATAATAGAAGACAAAAAGGGCAAAGCAGTGATGGCCGCCATGAGGCGGTTGATGAGTCATCACTTCAAGAGCGGCATAAATATCGATTGGCGGTATCAAGATGGCCAAAAGAAGCAGGCGGTGATGGATGAGTTAAAACAAAGATTTCCTAATCCGCCAAATGTGGAGTTTAATAACAGTTATATGCTCGAGCGCATGGGTTTGGTCCTAAAGCATCGCAGATCAACCATGCGTACTTCCATTACAAAGGGGTTGTCTAAACCCAGCTGGGCAGACAAAGCTGATTGGAAGTACTTCAAGAAGCAACATAGGGACCATCCTGAAATGTTCGAGGGTCAGAGGAGGGCTGCGAAGAGACGGCTGGATGTCGTAGGTACTTCGCACTTTGGTGCAGGTGGACGGTATGCGTTCGAGGCAACCGTGGTAAGTTTACTTCTTTCCATTTAATGTATTGTTCTATTTGTTTTACTTACATATTACATGCACTTTAGCTAACTCTAACTCTCGTAAATTGGATCCACAGCAAGCTGCGATGGGTCGTCTTCCTACGGATGCAGAGACGCGGCGCGCATTTCGGATAGGAACCAAGCCGTGGTTCATTGAGCAAGAGGCAATGGGAGCGACAGTCGATTGGGCTGAGGTGGCTGCTCGCACGGTATAAGTTTACTCCTGCTTGTAATCTCACTTTTTAATTTAAGTTCCAATCTAATTTTTGATTTATATGGTTCACTCTCAGGGTCAAAGCTCAAGCGTCCCATCATCAGAGACGAGCGATCAACAGGGGCAAGGATCGGACGCAGGTGCCGATGACGAAGGAGAAGACGCAGGTGTCGGGGACGAGGGAGAAGATGCAGGTGCCGAGGACAAGGGAACAGCCCAACAAGACGATTCGGATTAGTAGTGGTAGTAGCATTTTTCATATCCGCTCGTTAGAGCCATTTTGTATCGCCCTTTCACAGGGTAATTTTGTTTCAAACACAGTTGTATATGTATATGCATTTCTTCCTCATCGTTCACAAGAACAATTTTGTATCACCCTGCAAGCAAGGGAAATTTTGTTATAAAAAACTTTCTTTTGTAATTACAAAAAAAAAAAAAAGGTTAGTGGGGCTAAACAGGGCCAAAAGGAAGCCATGTTTAGCCCCACTAACCATTTTTTTTACCTTCTGTTAATCGTCGCTATATAGCGACGTTTACCAGTGTCGCTATATAGCGACGATTAACAGAGTCGCTATATAGCGACGTTTTTATCGTCGCTATATAGCGACGTTTACATCGTCGCTATATAGCGACGTTTACATCGTCGCTATATAGCGACGATTAACAGCGTCGCTATATAGCGACGGTTTATAGTGACGCTCCTTTTCCGACGATTTTAACGACTTTTATAGCGACCTTTGCGCCCGTGAAAAAAAAAATTTTTAATGTAAAAAGCGTCGGTATTTCCGTCGGAAAATGGCCTATGCCTTGTAGTGATGGGGTATCCATTGGTCAAGACTTTAGAATTTTAGCCATAAAAGATACTACTTTCGTGTTTATGCCTTTGTGGTTCTGCAGGCTCTTCTTCATCTTCTTTGTCTTGAATCCTCCCAAGCAGCATTGGGGGAGTTTGGTCTGCTGTTTGTGGTGGTATTGGATGGATATCCTGGTCCTGGTTGTCTGGGAAGGAAGCATCCTCCTCCAATTGATGCGGCTGTTCTGAGAAGACCACATCACGACTTACAATTACCTTGGTAACAGGGTTATAGAGATGGTAACCCTTCGCCTCTTCACTGTAGCCCAAGAAAATACACTTCCGGCCCTTCGGTTCCCATTTGGTCCTGGTAGCATCATGGACATGCACAAAATAGTCACATCCAAAAACTCTAAAATGTGCAGCTGAAGGTTTCTTACCAGAAAAGGCTTGTAGTGGAGTGAACATGTTCATAGCCTTCGTGTAGCTATGATTCAAGATGTAAACTACAGTGTTACATGCTTCAGCCCAGAAAGTCTTTGGCAAATCTTTCCCTTTCATCATACTCTGGCCCATTTCGCAGATGACACGCATCTTGCATTCTGCTACTCCATTTTGCTGTGATGTATGTGGCGGGGGTTTCTACCTCTTGATTCCCTGACTTTTGCAGTAACTTTTGAATTCAGTTGATGTGAACTCCCCACCTCTGTCTGATCTCAACTTCTTCACTTTCCTCCCTGTTTCTTTCTCGACCATTACATGCCATTCCTTGAACCTACTAAAAGCCTCATCTTTAGTCTTCAGGAAGTATATCCATATCCTTCTGCTATAGTCGTCGATCAGCGTCATGAAGTAGTAGGAACCACCCAAAGATTCTGTCTCCATCTTTCAACAGAGGTCTGTGTGAATGAGCTCTAGAGGAGCCTTTGCCCTACTGGCCTCTTTAGGAAAGGGCTGCCGATGCTGCTTTCCCATCATACAAGCTTCACATACATCGGGCAGATCTAAAATTTCTAGTAGGTCTTCAATCATTCCACTTTTATACATCTCCTTCAAAGAACTAAGGTTTAGATGACCAAACGTCTCATGCCACAGCTTAGTGTTCTTCACATCCACTCGAGCACTGAAAGCTGAGAGCTCGTAAATGTTGTTGCACCGTGTACCTTTACCAACGACCTTTCGTTAAAGATCCAGAATCTATGCACCATTCTTATCGAATTGAACTTTGAGGTCCCGATCCGTGATCGCAGAAATGGACAACAAGTTCCTCTTGATATCTGGCACATAAAAAACATCAGACAACTGTTTTACAACTCCATCTGACTTGAGAGCAATCGTACCTTTTCCTTTTGCTGGACATTTTACATCAGTGCCGACTGCTACCAGGATGTCATTCTCTACTGGCTGTAGAGAGGTATACCAATCCTTCTGACTGGTCATGTGGCGTGATGCACCACTGTCAATGATCCACGGTTCATCCGCAGGTACATGAACTGCCTCCATGCAAATCTCCTCAATTGCGATGAATAGCTCTACTGGTACTGCCTGTGTGCTAGACTCTTTCTTTACTCCGTTCTTCTCATTTGCAATCTTCTTTCGGTACTCATTCTACTTGTGCCCTGCCTTGTTGCAATAGAAGCACTTGATCTTCTTCTTTATCTTTTTATCATTAGAAGAAGATGGTTACCAAAGTCCTTACCCTTACCTTTCTTTGATCCTCAGTCCAGAAAAACCGAATCTTCTCCAGTCCTCATCTTTTGACGCATCTCCTCCTCCAAAAGCATCGCGCTGAAATCATCAAAGTTGAGGGGCGGATTTTTGTTTTGCGTATTCACCATCGAAACAAGACCATCGTACTTTGGTGGGAGAATCCGTATGCACCTTCATGCTAGATTCTCACTGGTGATGGTGATGCCAATCGCAGTCATCTGATCATGCAAATTCTTCACCCTGGTGATGAACTACTCTACTGCTTCAAACTCAGACAACTTCTCATTCGCGAGTTGAGTCTCCAGATTTTGAATCCACGTCTGATTCATGGTCTCATACTGATTTTTCAAGACCGTCCATGCCTCCTCCGCTGTGGTGACATGTTGAATTAATGCCATGATGGAATCACTAACACTGCAGACAATAGAACACAGTGCATCTGCCTTTCTTCTTGTCGACATGAGAATCTCATTCGCAGTTGGTACTATTTGTTGTCTTGCATTGGCTAGATCTGGTCTCGCAACCGGCCTCACATCCACCCCAGTAGCAGTGTCCCAAAGCTCATATGCACTTAGGATGGTCTTCATCTTGAACTTCCAGAGTGAATAGTTAGAGTCATCTACCTTTCCGCTTTCGCCGAACGGTGGGATTCGTAGTCTTGCAGGCTAGGCCATCTCTCACAATCTGCTCACAAACAGAAACACACTACCAAATCTTCTTGCTAGTAAAGATCGAATCCTCTTTTGTGTCTTCAACAACTTCAACTTCTAAGGTGGAGGTAATGGGCACTCCTCAGGTACCAAACTCCTTTGAGTTAGATCATAATATCTCCCAATTGATGGCAGAGTTTGCACCTTTGGTCAATTACTTGCTTTGTCTCCAAAACTATGGAAGGAATGGGGAAAACTAGCAAGCACAAAAGTGTCAAAGAAGAAGAAGAAGAAAAGTGCCATTCCTATTGTTCAAAAGGTAGATATAGATGTTGGTGATGATGTACCTGTGGTTGATGTGATCATTGATGGTGGAGTGATTTCTAATGTGTACATTGATGGAGGTGCATTGATTAATGTCATGAGTGAGAAGACCATGATAGATGCTGATTTAAAATACTCTAGTACTACCTCTCCTTATCGCATCAAATTGGCTGACAACACTAGGGTTAAGACCTTGGGAGTTGTGAAGAATCTAGAAGCGGATGTATGTGGAATTTCTGTGCCGACTACTTTTCAGGTGATCCCTACCAAGCCAGATGCACATGCCTATCCATTGATTTTGGGAAGGCCTTGGCTATGCAAGGTGAAAGCTATTCGAAATTGGGATACTGGAGAATTGATTTTGCAGGGAAATGATAAGAAGGTGCGCTACAACATCAGAAGCCGCAAAAAGGAAGTTGTCAAGGAGGAGTCTTCAACATCAGAGAGTTCAAGCTTTGACTTAACCGATGAAGAAGAAGAGACAGGGTGTAGCTCCGAGGAGTCCAACTCAGAGGGTGAGGTGGAAGGAGTGGCCTTTGGTCTTTGTCTTGGTGCTGATCGGGATGAGCCAGGAAGGAACAAGGTGGTGGTGCAAGAAGATCCTATAGAGACACTTCATGTGGAAGATGTGGAGCACACTAAACGACGCCAATTCAATGAAGAGCTTCTTGGTGATTCTCTATTAGGTAGTGAGAAGCTCCAGTACTTGGATATGTTAGATGATTTTCCATGTCTCTTTGCAACAAGCTATTCACAGGTTCGACCAGTCTCTCTTGTGGAACACAAGATTGAGTTGAAGCCAGAAAGCAAGCCAGTTGTGCACGCTTAAGGTGATTGGGGGTGATCCAAGCTGAGGCACTAAAGAAAGAGGTAACACAACTACTTGAGGTGGGATTCATCTTTCCTATTGATGATTCAGAATGGATATCTCCTGTAGTTATCACACCAAAGGAAGGAAATAAGTGGCGGGTTTGTGTGGACTTTCATCTTTTGAATGCATGTACTAAAAGGGATCATTTTCCTTTGCCATTCCAAGATGAAATACTAGACCAAGTAGCAGGGCATGAGATGTATTCTATATGTGATGGGTATTCTGGGTACTTTCAAATTCGTATTCGAGAGGAAGATCAAAAGAAAACATCATTTGTCACACCTTGGGGAGTATTTGCTTACAAAATGATGCCTTTTGGGTTGACCAATGCACCAGATACATTTCAAAGGTTCATGAGTCAAGTCTTGGAGCCTTACTTGGGAAAGTTCATAAGGGTGTTTTTGGATGATTTTTGCATTTATTCTCAGCGCATAGATTTCATGGAGAAGTTAAAGATGGCCTAGCTAGGATTGATGAAGCAAAAGGGTGTCTAAATCCTAGCAAGTGTCATTTGGCTCAAACAAAAGTAGTCTTGTTGGGGCATATTATGTCTGAAGAAGGCCTGCAAATGGATCTTGACAAGGTTCAAGCAATCATGGCATTGCCAAGTCCTGAGAATGTCACTGGTGTTCACAAAATTCTAGGAAAGAGCAAGTTCTATCAATGCTTTTATGATGATTTCATAGAGATAGTGCATCCCATGAACTTGTTGACAAGAAAAGGAGTTTCTTTCCAATGGGATGTGGAGCAACAAGAGTCTTTCCGGCAACTTAAGGAGGCCATGAGTAAGGGCCCAATATTGAAGCCCCCTGATTGGTCTCAAGACTTTTATGTAAATCCAAGTGTATCTTTGCATTCAGTTGGTGCTGTATTGCTACAAAAAGGAGAGGCAGGTAGAATGCAACCCATCTATTATGCCAGTCGATAGCTTACAGATGTGGAAACAAGGTATGAAGAAATGGAGCGGCAAGCTCTCTCTTTGGTGTTTTCAGTCAAAAAGTTTCGCTCCTATTTATTACCTCGACCATTTCTCTGCCTTACCTCTGAGTCTGTATTAGCATATCTAGTTCGAAAGCCTAATCCTGGGGGGAGATTTGCAAAATGGTTGTCAGAGCTTCAAGAGATCTCTTTCTCTTTTGTCACTGAAAATACCACTAGGTCCACTATGGCAGATTTTCCCACAGGACGGGAGGATCTAGGAGAAGAAAAGAAATGTAAGGAGAACATTAAAGATGAAAGAGATACACCACCAATAGCTTTTGTTTTGTATTTTGATGGGGCTTTTAGTCCTTCATGCCAACAAGGAGCCAGGGGGATAGTCTTGATGAATCCTGAAGGTCAAGAAGTATGGGCAAGAAGACAAGAGCTTCCAGGTATCACAACTAACAATGCAGCTGAGTATAATGCTTTGATTCTTGGTCTGAAGGGTTGTCTTCAAAGTCAAGTTAGAGAATTGGAAGTAAGAGGAGATTCTCAGCTTATTATAAAGCAAATGCAAGGGCATTACAAGACAAGAAGTCCTCATTTGAAGGAGCTTAATCAAAAGGCTATGGCACAATGTAGTCAGTTTGATTTCTACAAGTTTGTTCATATAAATAGAAAAGAAAATCAAAGGGCATATGAGTTAGCTAAAGCCATTGTAGTACCAAACCGGGGGGTGGTTTCTTGGGCACTGGATGGCCAAAAATACAAGATGTTCAACAATATGTAGAAGAAGGCATGTTTCCTTGAGGGTTAACTCCACAATAGAAGCAGAGATTGGTTACTTTTGGCCTCCCCTCCATAAGGACGTATATGAATGTTACCAATGAAACCTATCAATTTGAGGATGTTGACGGCATGGTGATACCTGGATACACCAATGAGTATCACCTTAATTTCTTCTATGCTCGACCACCTTGAGGGCCATTCTCACTCTATTGGTAATGAAGGTCACTTCACGTTCTCTCTCTCTTGAGTGTCTCTTCCCTTTTCTTTCTTCCAAAGCCTTAAAAGTTCTTTCTATTCGGCTACTCAATGTGCACACATGGTCCATCCGTTTCTTGAGCCACCATGCAAACTTCTTCCCCTCTTCTAGGCAAAATCTATGAGAGGTGGATTGTTGATGAAGGTGGAGTCTCGAGGGAGCATCCTGCTCAGGCGAAATTAGCATGGGTGGAGGGCAGTTTTCATGATAGTTTGACCCCCTGTTAGTATTTTGCTTATAACTTTTTGCTCAATAGTTAGATTTTAATGAAATTTATATCAGCACAAAGCTCTCTTTAAGGCACATGTCTATTTGTGATCAGATCTTGAATCAGATATTGCTACAAAAAGTTATGAGTCTCTGTGTCTAACAGTCTGTTTTCATGACAGTTTTTACCCCTGTCTAGTAAACTATCCATAACTTTTTGGCCGCTTCTCTGTTTCTTATGAAACATATATCATGTGAAGTTCTCTTTAAGCGCATGTCTCTAGGTGCTTATATCTTGAATCAGATACTGCTACAAAATGTTATGAGTCTCTGTGTCTGATAGTCTATTTTCATAACAATTTTTACCCCCTTCTAGTAAATTATCCATATCTCTTCAACCGTCTGTCTGTTTTCAATGAAACTTATATCAGCGCGAAGCCCATATTAAGGTGCATCTCTTTGTGTGCTTGGCTCTGATATCATGTCTCTACAAACGTTATAGGCCTCTATGTCTAATGATAGTTTGTACAATGTTTTGAGCTAAGTGTAAAGGTGTCTATGAAGGAGGTGCAATGTTTCCTTGGAATCTACCCATCTGACCTAATCAGCCCCTTCAAACTCCTCGATATATATCAGTTCATGTCATGTTGAGCCGCAAGATCTTCTTTCAATAACGTATCGCTCTTCTCTTTGGTGCAAACTGGCTCGCTGAGATTATGGCCTCTGCTGATCCTTTCCTTCTCCCTATGCTTGATTACAACATCACTTGGGATGTTACCATCTTCATTCTCATCTGAGGGAGGAAAGTATGGTGTGGTATCTTGGCATAAAAGCTTCTTTCTAACGCCCCATTCTCAATGATAAATATCTTTGTCAGTCAGTTCGAAAGTAGCAGGAAGTGAAGAGGTGCGTGAAGTTTATCACCCCCAACTTCATGTCACAATACCATTGCATCATTGGGCATGCATATTTTCTTGTTTTTCACCATTTCTCATATGTGATTATCATACAATATGAATGTGCATGCTCCTATTGCATGTGCCTTTGTCAGGTGGGTACAAAAATGTAGGCATAATTATTTTCCTACTTTTCAACTTGTGTCATACTTGAGGATCATAAAACATTCCTCTGCATGCTCCTATCATATTTTCCTTTGTTGAATGGGTATAATACATTGCACATGGATTAATCTCATTCAATCTAAGGCCCATGCAAACTACCATGCCTAGATGATATCATTTGCAATGTTGGATATGCATATTTTCTTGTTTATCACTGTGTCTCATACATGAATATCAAAGAATATGCATCGGCATGGTCCCATCACATGTACTTTTTTGGATGGATGATATACTTTCCACATACTTTAAACTACTAACTTAGAGTCTCGTGAAAAGTATCATGCCCATCGAATACCATTTGCATCATTGCGCATGCATATTTTCTTGTTTTCCACCACAACTCATACCTTAGGGTCCAAAACTATGCATATGCTTGCTCCCATCATATGTTCTTTCTCTTGATGGGTGCAATACTATGCAGACAGCTTAATCATATTAAATTTAAGGCCCTTATAAAGTATCATAGCCATTGGATTCCGATTGTATTGTTGGGCATGCATATTTTCTTATTTTCCATAATTGACGTGTGTTTCATTCATGAGTATCAAAAAATATGCATCATCATGCTACTATTGGATGTGCATTTGTTGGATGGATATGATACTTTGCACACACATTAATATGATTTACTTTAAGACCCATGCAACTTATTGCCCATGATTTGACACCACTGTGTATCATAACTAAGTATCAAAAAATGCTCCTATCACATGTGCCCTTGTTGGATGTGTAAGACAGAGTCTTTGCACACACCTTAATCTCATTTGAACACTTTAAGCCCCCTGTAAAGCATGAATGATTTTTTTGCATCAGTTTTGATAAAAAGTGAAATTTTTATGTTGTATTCGAAATTTATATCCTAACATTCACCAAGATTCGAAACTTGAATAAAAACAATTTAAATGTTTCACTAGGATTCACATATTTAACTTGGAAACTCAAAAGAAAATGTATAAAATCTTTCTTTTTTTTTTCAATCTTGTGAAACGAAAAAAATTATCTTGATAAAATTTTGCCAAGATTTATGTTAACATGAAAGTATAGCTTCGATAAGAACATTGATGCTCCAAAGTATCATGCCCATCCAACATCATTCCCATTGTTGGGCATGACTATTTTCTTGTTTTCCACTGTGTCTCATACTTCAGTATTAAAAAATATGCATCATCGTGCTCTTATCACATGGGCCTTTGTTGGATGGGTAAAATAATCTGTTTGCACCTCAATATTATTCACTTTAAGGCCCCTATAGAATATCATACCCATCAAACACTATTCAAATGCATGATTGGGCATGCTTATTCTCTTGTTTTCCACCATGTTTCATGCTTTAATATTAAGAAATATGCATATGAGTGCTCCTTTTGCATGTACATTTTTTGGATGGGTACAACACGTTTCACATGTGTATCTTAATATTATTCAATTTAAGTCCCATGTAAAGTATCATGCCCATTGGACACAGTTTGCATCATTAGACATGCTTAGTTTTTTTTTTCATCATGTCTCATACATGAGTATGAAAAAATATGCATCTACATGCTCCTATCGCATGTGCTTTTGTCAAAAGGGTACAATACTTTGCACATTCCTAAATCTTATTTACTATGAAGCCCGACATGGGTGGTGTTTTTCTATTAGTTTTGTTAAGAAGAAAAACTTTTAAATTGGTGGCAAAAGTTTGTATGCATTTATAAAAATAAAGGTTTGAAAAATTTACCAAGATTTGAACTTTTAGGAGAAAAATTTTAAAGTCTTGCCAGGATTTACAACTTTTTCTTTAAAATTCAAACAAAAATATATAAAATTGTAATATATTCTATAAATATTGTGAAACTAAAAAAACGAGAAAAAAACTAGCTCCATAAACTTTTGACAAGATGTTATATTAATATGTAACTATAGTTTTGATAAAAACATACTTGAAGCCCATGCAAGTTTCATGCCCATCCCTGATATCATTTGCATGGTTTGACATGCATATATTCTCTTGTTTTCTACCGCGTCTCATATGTTAGTACCATAAAATATGCATCGGTGTGCTCCTATCACATGTGCCGTTATATACTTCTCACATTCCTTAATCTTATTCACCTTGAGTCCTGCTCAAAACGTGATGCCCATCGGTCACCATTTGCATTATTGGACATGCTTATTTTCTTGTTTTCTACCACGTCTCATCCCTGGGTATAAAAAAGATACACATCTACTTGCTCCCATCGCACAAATGTGTGACTACTAGATGCACACATGCACCTTAGAGCAAGCCCTTGATCACAAGTATCCCAACATGCATACACATTTGACTAGTTACAATCGGTCATGTACCAAGTCTATGCATGAAATAAGCCCAACTATAGCTAGTTTTAGGCTCATGATGGGGAAAATAGTAATCACAAATATTTGAAGGTGGTCTAATGCATATTGATTAGATGTTATTAGACTTAAGGAAAGGGAGGACATAGTATATTTTTGGTGGTATCCTTATAAACCCTCCTCTAATAGTACTACATTGGGTAGTAGGACGGAGAAGGCTTGCAAATTACTTGCAAAGCTAGGGGGTTTCCATTTTCCGAGCGAAAACCCCCGAGCGACGAGCAAACAAAAGGTGGGAGGGGTAAAAATGTATAGGCTCAAGTCATTTTTGGGGAGCAAAAAATTCCAAATTATTTCAAGGAATATGTATGTAAATCTAAAATATTGATGAGCAGAGATAGATATATATATACCTTTAAATAATATACATATATAATATCCAAATGGTGACTTATTTTATGACTTTCAAATATCCTTTCTTTCCTTTCACCATTGGTTGGATCATGAAATTTTGAGCAAATATACTATTTGCAGCTCCTCAAGATGAGCTAAGAAAAATATATAGCATCTTTTTAATAGACCCTATGAGTGTATTTTCCTAGAGGTCGAATATGGTTTGAAGAGCTTGCCCCAACACTATTCCGCCGGTGGAATACCCTTGGAGAGCCTACAAAGAATGGGTCATAACTTTTGCTCCTTAGCTCAGATTGAGGAGTTGTAAAAAGGAAAAATATTTAAATTTTCATGATCTATGCAATCGTAGGCTTAAAATTATAATTCTTATAGGTAAAGAATATATAAATTGGAAATTTCAAGATGTATATGAGAGTTACAACTTTTTCCTAATTCATATTATGGTAGGAAGGAGTTCAGTAGGGACCACATTTCCTTAAAAGTATTTAGATTTGGAGAATTGGGAATATTTTTAAAACACCTCCCTTGCCTTCCCATATTTAATAATGTATTAGAGATTAATTTATGATCGATAAAATGGCTTGAATTATGAGATTTTCAATATCCTTTTCCTACTCATCCAAGGAATATGGTATACTTGTTACATGAGAGCTTCTCAATACTTCAAATATGGGATTGCTAAACCTAAGGGAAACCCTTTTAAATCGTTTCAATTACCATAATTCTCAAAACAGAGTATTGTAGGGAGGGAGATTAGGAGTTTCTAAAGTGTTTACTTTTTGTTTAAAATGAGGGTTATAATGATAAATAAGTAAGTACATGTTCCATAAATGAGAAATTAAGAAAGAATTGTATACTCCTTTGAGAAATATACTAGCATGGTTGGTGTCAAACATTATCGCTCGGACTTTTCTGCTCATAGGTTTTTGCTTGGAAAATGTGCACATCCGCAAAGCTAGATCCCAATACTAAGGAAAAACTCCTACACAAGTGGGATGAGGAGAAAAAGCGAGTGTTGGGTCTGTCGGCCTCTATAGAGATCTCCTAATGCAACACCAAAGGTGGACCGATAGAGAGAGAGAGAGAAAGAGAGAGGGAGAGAGAGAGAGAGAGAGAGACATCACCGATGTAGATGATCGAGCTCTAGTGCAAGCAGTGCCATTGGGGGGAGCATGGATGATTTTTTCAAGTTAGTTTCGTTAAGAAACTAAAATGTTATATTGGCTTTGAAAGTTTGTATGCCCTAATAAAAATAAACGTTTGAAACATTCGCCAAGATTTGAAACTTTTTTGCAAAAAAAATTAAAGTTTCGCCAGGATTTACATTTTTTCCTTCAGAATTCAAAATTCAAAATATAAAAAAGTACTACATTCTACCAATATTGTGAAACTAAAAAAATGAGCTTGAAAACTTTCGCCAAGATTTTATATTAATATATAGGCATAGCTTTGATAAAAACATCCTTGGGGGGGAGTCAAGATGACTCCCAAATTTCCACCACCCTCCCCTATGAGGTTAATAGGGATTTGAAATAATAATGGATTCTAGATGTACCTGAGTTATAAAACGAATGCACATGCTTGTATCCTCTGAATTCAAGAGGGTGGTGACAGATTTCCACAAACAACCACTATTAGTGGTGTCTCCAAAAGACTGAAAAGACACCTACTCATATCCACTCTTGGCAATGGAAACACCAGGGCCATTCTCACTAATGTTGAAAAAAGGAAAAGATAGCACAGAACATACAAAGAACTACGACAACTATTTATAGAGTAGAAATGTTGAAAATAGTTTGTATTCCAGTAGAACCAACAACCCTGATGTAGGAGATGAAGATCAGCTTATAACATCATTCGACTTCACTCGAGTAACAATAAAAAATAGACATAGTTTAAAGCATGATGTGTTGGATAAGGCCACTACTACTGGCTGTTAGGGACAATTATAACTGTCCCTATAGTTACAAAATTATCCACTACACACTAATGACCCAGAAGTTGGTACAGCAGAATTGATAAGTATTTTGCTAATCTAGGATACATGAGGTCCAATATGAGGTCCAATGTAGATGATACTCTCCACTACAAAGTTCAAGGGGAAGACATTACTATTGCACTTTTGTATGTAGATGATCTGATTATGATAGGAAGCAAGGATAGCTTCATCAAAAAATTGAAACAAGACTTATCCACAGAGTTCCACATGGAAGATCTTGGACTTATGCACTATTGTCTTGGAATTGAGTTCTGGAGAGATTCAAATAGGACATTCATGAGTCAACTCAAGTATGTTGACAGTCTCCTGAAAAAGTTTCATATGGTAGATTGCAAGTTTGCATCCACTCCCATGGAACAGAGTTTGAAACTTACTAAAGATTCAGAAAAGCCTACAGTCACTGATAGATACTATAGGCAGCTCATTGAATCTCTTATGTATATGACAATCACATGACCAGATATTTGTTATGCTGTAAGCTCACTAGCAAATTTTATGGCAAATCCAAAACAGTCTCACTGTAATGCAACCAAAAGAGTCTTGAGATACATCTAAGGTACAAGAGAGTTTGGGATAGAATACAGAGGAAGTCATCCATGGTTGCATGGATATTGTGATAGTGACTATGCGAGAGATCATGAGACCAGGAGATCTACATAAGGATACGCATTTTTCCTTGGTCAAGGTGCTATATCATGGTTGTCAAACAAATAGCCAACTGTTTCTTTGTCTTTGACTGAAGCAGAACATAGAGCACTCACGACAGGTGCATGTGAGGCTATATGGCCCAGAAGATTATTGTCAAAAATAGATTACTTTGATGAGTCAAAGCCAACAACAATATACTGTGATAATCAATCGGCTCAAGCATTGGCCAAGAATCTAGTATATCACTCCAAGACAAAGCACATTGATGTCAGAGAGCACTTCATTAGAGAAAGAGTGTTACTTGGTGACATCATACTGCAGCATTGTGATAGTAAAGAGCCCCTAACCCCAACCCTAAATGGGTTTGTATATATTCTATTTTTTCAACTAAATCTAGTGTACAGTTAGTCATTTGTGGTGTGCTCTCTAGCTGTGCCCTCTCTCCTCATCTCCACTCTTCTCCTCTCCCCTCTTCATATTTTGTCACCAGACTCTAGTGACCATCTAAGAGCAGCACCTACAGCAACTAAGCTAAAGCAAGCAGTAGCTCCCAGACGATGGCTCCTATAGTCGACCTGTAAGCAAACACCCGCAATGCTTGACTCCATGAACTCAATAGACCAACGACTCCAAAAGCCTTCTATAGCCAGTGCTCCTCTCACGGGCCTCTGATCATAAGCGCCCTTCTTTAGTGTTCCCATAGACTAGTGGTCAGTCGATAACAAATGTCTACAATGAGCTCCCTCGAGCTCCAGCACCTCCTTCTTCATCAACGACCTTCAAAGCCTACACAACCTTGGTGCTCTAACATCCATGAGCAGACGAGCCTCCTCTCCAGCACCAAACTAACAACTGGTCAGCTCTGCCCCGATAATATGACCTTCATACGGGCTTTGTAGATTCATATGAGATGGACAAGGAGAGGGAGCGCTTGCTATGCCAGCTAGCCGTGTAGATTTAAATGACTGACTAGCCTTGTGCTCCTGTCTCAACCCGGCTCCTCTAAATGAATGACACTAGAGCCTCCTTCAACACAAGACTGCAAACGATGCTAGCGCCATAGACTTCCATAGCCACACAGCCAATGAGCTCGCCATCCTAGCAAATGGATATGAGTGACAGAAGTATCTCCGTCATCGGAATCTCCCAAATATTTTGATAGTGCTAGAAGAATCCCATAGCGAAACACGTGGCTTATCTTATCCTCATCTAGAGTTACCTCACCAAAGCTTTGGTTAAAAATGGCCACATGCACCCTATTGATGTTGCCATGTCATCACTAGCTCATCAGGTGCTAGCTCATCCTTATTTACCACATGGCAGCTGATTGCCATGTCAGTAGTCTAATCAGCATAGCCACATCACTTGTGCCATGTCATCTACCAAGTCACCTGTGCCACATCATCTTATCTACCAGCTCATCTACCAAGTCAAAAAGTCAAAGCCAAAGTGCCACATCATCAATTTTGACTAATCAATAGCTAATTACCACCTCACTAATCAACAGTTGACCAATGAGAACCTAGTCAACTGCCACATGAGCATCCCAATCAGTTGCCACCTCAGCTAGTTCCACATCAACAACACAGTCAGCACTGACCTCTGTAGGCACACACAGTGCTCCACAATCATTGCATGTGACCACACCTACAACCTTAGCATAGACTGCTCCACAAGAACACCTCTTGCTAGGCACAGTGCCACATCGTCACTGCATGTGACCCACAGTGACACATCATCATTGAGCACCATTGCACTCCTTTTGCCCTCCACCTAGATCAAGTCATATCTCTTGATCCAGGTTGAATTTGAGGGTGCTCCAAAGAGGAAAGTTGCTCGATTTTTTGTGCTCTATGTGCTCATCACATCATGTGAATATTTCGATGCAAGTATAAATCTTTTTTCAGCCTCACCAACAAATCCACTTCCTACATGCACATTCGCCTCTACATTGACACATCTGACCCAGCACTTAAAAAGATCAAAAGAAAAGGAATTATTTGTTGTTCTTTATTCAATCAACGGTTGGTATAGATCTAGATCAAAGTAGACTAGATCACCATAGAGGGGACACTTTGAATCTCCCCAAGTTGCCAATCTAAGCCATGCCCGAAATTCCCGACTAGTACCTACTCGAAGTCAGTCCATACACTCACATATGGTTTCACATCATCACATTACCTGAAACCTAATGTTTAGACTTAAGAGTTCAGAGGCATTGCCGATTGTTAAGTGGATAGATATCATATTATTTGATTTCACACACACATGTTGGCATTGTAAAGCCTATACAACTATTTCACGGCATTGTGCACATCATTTCAACCTTGTAAAGCCTCTTGGATATTCTTGGCATCATTTGCCACAAGCCTTGTAACAAAGATTTGACTTTATATATTACAGTTCTATCCTCACCGACAGTTCAAATTCCACTTGGCACAACCAGTGTTTTGCAGTTGATTCAGACAGAGATTTTCATGACACTTTGAGTCTATGACCATGTGGACCATGTCTAAGACTAGCAACCTCAATATGGTGGCATCTGCTAAGCTAGAAAATTCCAATTATGGTACATGGAGATACCGAATGGAGACCATTCTTGTACTTCAAGACAAATGGGAGTATGTTGATGGATCTACACCTAGACCATTGGATGATCTAGCCACTAGTAGCTCATAGTTTTCGCACCTATAGTAGATCCTGCCAATGCCCAAGCTCAGGCACAATAGGATAAGAAAGACAAGTACGCATATCATCTGATCAAGCAGAATGTGCAAGATGTCATGGTGGGACAGCTCAACATAGTCAAGACATCGAAAGAATCATGGGATATGTTTGCAGCTCTCTAGAGTCCAAGAACACATCCAAGATTCTCACATTGAGAAACCAGATCAACCAGAGTTTCTGCAATGGTAGCCAAACTAGTCATGCTTATGTACGCCACATAAAAGACTACAACAATCAACTTGCAGCAGTAGGAGAGACTATGAATCCAGCAGAAATGGTTCAAGTAATCCTGAATGGACTAGGAGAGGGATACAAGAATCTAGTCTAGAGTATTGCCATCCAATGGCAAATCCCAACATTGGAAGAACTTCAGTCAGTCCTACTTGGTGAAGAACTTAGGATGCAAGCCATAGAAGCACAAAAAGGTCATTCTAATGATCAGGCATTCATAGCTTCAGACACAAGCAGAGGCAGAGGTAGATCATTCCAAAGAAAGACCGTATTAGATAATTCGGGAAAAACCCAATTCCCAGAATGGCAGTTTTGGAAGAAATTGTAGCTCCCCTCAATGAAAAAACAAGAGAAATATGTGAAAATAGACTAGATAGCCATTCATGAAGTGTGAAATATCAACTACATTCTCAAATAATAAATAGAATATCAGTGTCTAAACTACGTTATCATCAACAAAATAATAAACTTTGAAACCCATTTGAGTTAGATTCATCTCGTGAGCCATAGTGATGTTCAAAAACACCTTCATAATTCTGGAATTTCCATTGATATTGAGACTCGCTTTTGTTGTGAGCATTCTCATTTGAAAATCTCCAAAACACCGTTTACAAAATGTAGAGAGTGTAATTAATAATAACCATGAGTATTGCAATGAAAACGCACAGGCTCTTTAACTTAGTAAGATATGTAGTTGATGGAAAATCAAGATATGTAGTTGAGGAGAATGAATGCAAGATATGTAGTTGATGGAAAATCAATGGGCAATGACAAGCATTTGATGTAATTTAGGTGGCAATGACAATCATTTATTGTGCACTTTCAATTTTTGGACTGACTATCATTATTGTAAAATGATAACTTTACATGTCATGTTGATTACTCATTGCAAAGTAAAAAAGTACACTTTAGGATGGAAACATAACAACTTGTTGATACACCATTGAAATCCCTGAAATAAATCATGATTCCAAAGAAACTCTCAACCACTAGCGGAAAATGGCAGTAGGATAATGGCAAAAGTGCCAATGCACATGTGAGTTTAGGATTCCTTGTGCATGTTTTCAGGTCATGATATGAGATTGGCACCACTACCATTCTCCACTGGTGGCATTCTCCACAGAGATTGGCACAATTCCATATGATCTCTGCACATGGGAGTTTAGGCTTCTCAATGACATTTCTTAGGGCCTAATAAGAGATTGGCACCACTGCCATTCTTCACTTGTACAAATGTTTACCCTACTATTCTAGGAGGGGTATTCCAGTGATCATAGGAGAGTGGTGTCCGATTCCAATCCACATGTGAGTTTGACGATCTCAGAGACTGACACAATTCCATATGATCTCTACACAACGGAGACAGTGATCACTACATAAAAGAATGCACATGTGAGTTTAGGATTCCTTGTGCACCACTGCCATTCTCCACTGGTGGCATTCTATAATGGCAAAACTGCCAATCCACATGAGTTTATGATTCCTTGTGCTTGTTTTCAGGTCATGGTATGAGATTGGCACCACTACCATTCTCCACTGTTGGCATTCTCCACAGAGATTAACACAATTCCATATGATCTCTAAACAGCGGAGACAGTGACCACTACATAGAAGAATGCACATGTGAGTTTAGGCTTCTCAATGCCATTTCTTAGGGCCTAATAAGAGATTGGCACCACTACCATTCTCTTGTACAAATGTTTACCCTACTATTCTAGGAGGGGTATTCCAATGATCATAGGCGAGTGGTGTCCGATTCCAATCCACATGTGAGTCTGATGATCTCAGTATAATTATGTAGGTGCTACCATGAGTTTGGCATCACTTTCATTCTCCACTAGTGGTTGTCTAGACAAACTAAACCTATAGATTAACATTCCAAGGCCTAATAAGAGATTGACACAATTCCATATGATCTCTACACACAGAGGAGATAGTGATCACTACATAGAAGAATGAGCATGTGAGTTTAGGCTTGTCAATGCCATTTCTTAGGGCCTAATAAGAGATTGGCACCACTGCCATTCTCCACTTGTACAAATGTTCACCCTACTATTCTAGGAGGGGTATTCCAATGATCATAGGAGAGTGGTGTCCGATTCCAATCCACATGTGAGTTTGATGAACTCAGAGATTGACACAATTCCATATGATCTCTACACAGCGGAGACAGTGATCTCTACATAGAAGAATGCACATGTGAGTTTAGGATTCCTTGTGCATGTTTGCAGGTCATGTTATGAGATTGGCACCACTACCATTCTCCACTGGTGGCATTCTCCACAGAGATTGACACAATTCCATATGATCTCTACACAGCGGAGACAGTGATCGCTACATAGAAGAATGAGCATGTGAGTTTAGGCTTCTCAATGCCATTTCCAATTCCCAATTCGGGGAAAAACCCAATTTCCAGAATGGCAGTTTTGGAAGAAATTGTAGCTCCCCTTAATGAAAAAATAGGAGAAATATGTGAAAATAGACTAGATAGCCATTCATGACGTGTGAAATATCAACTACATTCTCAAATAATAAATAGAATATCAGTGTCTAAACTACGTTATCATCAACAAAATAATAAACTTTGAAACCCATTTGAGTTAGATTCATCTCGTGAGCCATAGTGATGTTCAAAAACACCTTCATAAATCTGGAATTTCTATTGATATTGAGACTCGCTTTTGTTGTGAGAATTCTCATTTGAAAATCTCCAAAACACCGTTTAAAAAATGTAGAGTATAATTAATAACCATGAGTATTGCAATGAAAACGCACAGGCTCTTTAACTTAGTAAGATATGCAGTTGATGGAAAATCAAGATATGTAGTTGAGGAGAATGAATGCAAGATATGTAGTTGATGGAAAATCAATGGGCAATGACAAGCATTTGATGTAATTTAGGTGGCAATGACAATCATTTATTGTGCACTTTCAATGTTTGGACTGACTAGCATTACAAAAAAATAACTTTACATGTCATGTTGATAACTCATTGCAAAGTAAAAAAGTACACTTTAGGATGAAAACATAACTTGTTGATACACCATTGAAATCCCTGAAATAAATCATGATTCCAAAGAAACTCTCAATTTCTAGCCCCAAAGAGAATGGCACTGGAAAGAATGGCACGAGAGACACTGTAGTTATGAACATGTTTGCATATTATTCACACACAACAATTATGCACCAATTTACATAGTTGGCAAGAAAGTAGTAATTCCCATAAGTAATGATTGTATAAAGATATACAATGTTGTTATTCGAAACTCATAGTCTGCAAATAGCTCCTCTCCTGCATGTATATCATCTATGGATTCAATACAAATGTGACCATATTCTGCAATATCTATGTTCATCATGGGGTCATACCAAGGTGGAACATCAGGGGAAAATACATAACAAACATTTGGCTTTACATTGGTATTTCTATTGCTGTTAATAAATCCTGCCACATTGCCATATTGAACATCACCAACAATATGCACCATATCCTTCATAGGGACAGTAGGGTCCTCTTGGATCGAGTACTTCTTTAGCCTTGGATGAACTCTACATAATTCCTTCCAGTCTCTGTAGGAGTACTTGTCACCTCCATAATGGAGAATAGTAGTCCCTCTCTTGATGGAGCCATGCACAAACAAGCCCAAGCCAGCTCCTGTAATGGTTGACTCATGCACCTCGAAAGCCACATTTTTTATCCAGAACACTTCGTTGATAGGGACAGGTAACTTTGGTGGTCCAAATGTATCTCGTTCTGGTATGTACCTACTCAAGCTTGATTTGAACGTACATCTATCTACATCACAAAAGACAAATTCAATTAGCTACAACAACAGTTATATATATTGAGATAAAATCAAAAAACACTTTGACATATGTACCTTCATGAAAAATACGCATTTTGTAGTCGGGTTATGTAGCCCTTAGCAATGTATTTCTTGATATAGCGACCTTTGTACCCTAGGTCTATAGCCAATTGAGAAACTTGCATAGCATTCATGCTAGAGAGTTGCGGAGCGTTCCTTAAAAGTCTTATTTGGGATGCATTGAGTTTAGGCACCTGGCCATCACCACCATGGGTTGCCCTACCACACTTATCCCTCTCTCTTAGTTGATCTGCAAGAGGAAGATTTCTTGTTTTATATTCCAGTCTTGACCATGCATGATTTTCCTCCCTCCATTCATCAATTACTTTTTGGACAAGGTTGAAATCCTTATGCCTCTCCATCACAGGTAATTGTCCATACCGATTTGTCTCAATCATGCTGCGCACATCTCTAGTCTCATCGAGTTGTAGTAGGTACGGCATCAACTCTCTCAGTAGAATATTATCATCCTTGTCTTGTACATCAAACGTTGAAGGAAATATGCAATTTGATGGAGGGCTAATGCAAGCCTTGTATGGGGAGTCATCAACAAGAATTGTCCTTCTAGCATCACATCCAAATGCCTTTGAGATTTTTTCTAAGGGTTTGAACATTGCCTCAACACCAACCTTGTCAGGCCTATTTATCCTTGTCTTACTGTAAGTGTAGCATCCTTGCTGAGACCATATAACAAAGAAAGGGAGGCTCTTATTTGCATAATTTTGCAGCTTTCCTACCATATCAAGTACGTTATGCTCCATTGCAGTTGACCAGATACCTACATTAAATCTTTGTAGCAAGATTTTAAGAAATTCTATGCACCCAGGACGAACAACCATATAACTATTTTTGCCATGCATAATAGACGGATGTATTGGAGACTTGAATAGGCAGTGACTTAATAACAGGCCATTCAAGTCTAATATGATTGTTAATCGTGGCATATCCAAAGAAATTGTATGTGGATATAGATCCAAATTCTCCTTGAAGTTGCTGGCTTCTGACTCATCCAAATTGTCAGGTGCTATGATTTCATGCATGTTTGCAACAACAATAAGATTATCTAGTTTTGTCCCCAATGTTGAGATAGTACGTTCATCCATGTTCTCTTCTAAGAGTATAGGATTCGTGATATTCCTTGCAATTTTCTCCATTTTTGGGGTTATGTTTTCTTCTATACCTCCTGCATCCATCGCGTAATTGATAGTCTCTATAACTGGTGGTATGTTGTCCTCTACATTTGATGTCTCCACATCCTTCCATGCATCATTGGTCCCTGTGGAAGTTGAGGAATATAGAAATATTTTGATTCTTTAGAGTGTATTCAACAATGTCGAAGCACAAAAGCATATGAAACTAATAAATAACAATAAAGTATGAACATTATCCATCGTCGTTCACTGATTCCATTGTATTTTTGGGGAATGGCAAAAGTGCCAATCTCTCTAAAGGTCAATTGAGAATGCAAATAGTGCAACCTTTCTCTCTGAACTCATAGAGAGAATGGCAATAGTGCCATTCTTCTCTTGGGGTGGTGCTAGTGCCATTTTACATATAAGGTTATGGAGAATGCCACTAGTGCCTTTCTCTATACCCTCATTGGGAGGAGAGAATACTACTAGTGCCTTCCCCATGTCCCAAAAGAAATGTACAATGCATGATCTGAAAGCATAGATACTGTATTACTTTGGTCCAATAGATTTGTAGAAAGCACCCAAATCAAAACTTTGGTATCATAGTTAATATTATACAATTTTTAATCTCTGTAATGCTTTCAACTAACATAGATTCAAGAAAGGAACATAACAGTATTACCATTTCTACATAACCACAAAGAGAGAATGACACTAGTGCCATTCTCCATATGAGGTCGCATAAAATGTTAATAGTACCTTTACGTATAACCCGACATAGGGAGAATGACACTATTACCATTCCCCATGTCATTATGTCACACAATTTTATCATACCTAATGTTTAATATCTTTAATATGATGAGAGTATGTGCAATCGAGAAAATCCATAAAAGTCATATTATTTTGAAACTGAATACACAAGGCATAAATGAGTAGCTAAAGACCTTGCTCCAAATCTTCCAATGTAATCTTTGGGATAGCTTCAAGATCTGCTTCAGTTAAAGGTCGCAAGTCTTCAATGTGATGCTCACCCTCTTTAATTCCTTCATCGATAGGTGAATCAGCTCTATGTGTCTCAAGAGGCCTCTCAATGCTAGACCAAATCTTAATATGGGGATTATTTGATGCATGTGCCACACACATAGCCTCGACCTCTGTCGCCTGTTGGGATGTCTTCACCAGCGAGATCACTTTTCTTTTGCTTGACAATGCTTGTAATGCCACACATCCATTAGTAAAGACATCAACAACAACTTCATGTTCCCTACTACAATAGCACCTGATGCACTCCTTGATGATGCCATGCTTCACAACTGCCTCTTTTTCATACTCATCGTCCTCATCAGAATAAAGAATATTGTCCTCAATTATTGTGTATGGCCTTGTGATTTCTAACATGTGCTCAAATCCATCAAACCCATCATGTGAGCTGACAAATGACAAAAAACAGAAGGTCTCAGACAAACCCTTTTGTGCACTATCCGATTCATGGATAACACCCACAAACCTTCTATGCCAAAATCGAGCCTCTATCATTGCTTCCTTGAGATTTACCATCTCTGTCATTGTCATAAATGATAGCAATACATACTGTGACGGAGTGGCAACGGTCTCCATCAAGCCACAGAGCAACTTCTTGAAGGCAGCCTTATCCCAACACATGCCTTTGGCAGATCCCTCTGAGGTGTCAAGCACACACAAGCTGATTGGAAGTTGTCCCTTGGAGTGATGTGTTAGAAAGCTCTCCCCCTCCATCTCCATGTTCACTTGAATAATTGTCCAAGGAAAACAAGATTGCGATGTAGACTTGTTACCCTCTATTGAACTAATCACCCAATCAACATAGATTGACGCGGCTTTTGGGAAATCAGGTGTGGACTTGCCAACTTGCAGCTTCTCTTTGACCCATGACTCACATGAACCCTTGAAGCTCTGATAAACAATTGAATCAATTTTGAAGTAAGTTGCAAGGGCATCCCATGTTTGATGTTGGGGCGAAGGGTGACGTGAGTTGAACTCCTTGATGAGCGCTTCTTTCAGGGCTCTATCATGCTTAATCTCCATTGCCCGTTGAGACATTTCAATGGAGTCCTTGTCTTTGCTTGACTTGACCAAGACTATTTCTTTAGACTCAATCTCTGCTTGAAGTGCACGTACATCTTCGTCTTCCAATCCTAGTAGACACCTCATATATGTTATTGTGGGATTTCGACC
The DNA here is from genome assembly GCF_047967505.1 of Dipteris shenzhenensis. NCBI lineage: Eukaryota > Viridiplantae > Streptophyta > Polypodiopsida > Gleicheniales > Dipteridaceae > Dipteris > Dipteris shenzhenensis. The sequence continues at coordinate 13,863,737 of NC_141613.1, read as the reverse complement.
CTCAAGATCACCCTGCTTCACCAATGTCAAAATCCTAATCCATTGTTCGTAGATGTCATCATCGTATGTGACCATGTGTGTGTCCTTGGTAGCAAAGTTTGCGCCCATCGATACGCTTGCAACTCCTACAAAATTCTGTATAAAAAATCAAAATCATCTTAGAGATTCTTCTAATCCAAATCATGTAATAGAGATAATAATGACACTAGTGTGATTCTCCCATTACCATGTCAAAAGCATGACTTGGTAACTAGAAGAATGGCACTAGTGCCATTCACACATCAGGGAATTGACACTACTATCATTTCTTTTACAAAGCCATAAACATTCTTGAAATAAAAAATTCATACAAAACAAAGTTTATTACTTACATCCCAACTTTGTCGATCTTTATGCCCTTTGACAAGGCCTTGGGCTGGTTTCTTTGGTCGTCCGAATGCAATCCACTGTGCCCTTAGGTGTTGTAAGATATCGATATATGGTTGATTTTTCAAAACGGTCTGTGCCTCCATGTTGGCCATTGATGATATCTTACAACTTGCTTCAACTGGTGCATTGACAACAATTCTCGCCTTCCTCCGTGTATAGAAACCTTTTCGTTGATCGAAGGCTTCTCCATGTGCTTTAGTTATAAATATCCTTGCAGCATAAATTGAATGCTGCCCTGCGAGAATCCAATAATTATACTCCTTTAACTTTTCCACCTTTATCTCTTCCTTGCACATCGGAGTATTTGTGCCTATGTGGTAAGGCATAAGATATGCACATGTTGCAGGAGGTCGTGCATTCATTACAAAACTCTTGACCAAGTCACTGACATAGCTGAGGGTCAACGTCCTGTACACATATTGGCTTGGTGCTCTAAAGCAATTCATCACTGGGATCAACACCTCAAACTCCAAACCAAATGGGAAGTACTCTACGTACTCCATCAAGCCTGTCATACTTGTGTCCTTCCTTTCCAATTTCTTTTGTAGTGGATTTTCTTATACAGGATGATAGTTGCTTCAGATGATTTCTCACCATGTCCTGTTATATGTGTCTCACCACTCCCCGTTGCATCACCTCCACTTCCAATTCCATCAGTGACTATTCCCGTACCTCCCTGTCTTCCTCCTAAAGTTGTCTCTTCGTCTTTAGCATCCAGTTTATCCCCAATGCTTGGTTTTCCATCTGACCTTATTTCCTTCTCACCTGTTGTTTCCTCCTCACCGGTCTCTATAGCCTTCTCTTTCAATGTGTTCTGAGACACTTGAGAGCTTGATCCAACAACATCACTTTTCTTGGTTCTTTTCGAAACTTTTCTACTCTTTTTTATATCTTGCTTTATCCCTTTTGTTACCAAATCAAAGCTTTCTAATATCTGTTGGTTGGTATAATTTTCTGGCTCATTAATCCAACCCCTAGATATCATCGTGTCCTCCCCAGTAGCATTCATCCTCGCATGATCAAAACAAGCAGGATCCAATTAATACACATTGCCTCCCAATGTATGAATTTGGAGACAAGAAACGTTGTCTTTCTCGGTATCCTTCATCTCTTGAACTTGTCCAACATCTTCAAAAGTTTTTCCTTGGATGTTCACAAAACAATGCACTTTATGAAGTTTTTGGAGTTCATTATTGTATATATCCAAAAACCATCCTCTTCCAAAACTAACTCCATCATAAACTGACACCTCTCGAACCTTTCGCTTTCCCTTGCTAGCCATTCTTGCAATGTTCTGTTAACAAAAGAACCAAGGACACAATGAAATGTATAATAGAAAATCATAACTGTAGTAGGAAATATTACAACCACAATGCAACTTCTATTAAAAAAATAACCAAGGCGAAGCAACTTATATATGCATTATGAAAAACTATACCAACATAGCAAGCAAATATACACAATGTCAATCTCCACATATATTGACAAAATTCCATATGATCTCTACACAGCGGAGACAGTGAACACTACATAGAAGAATGCACATGTGAGTTTAGCATTCCTTGTGCATGTTTTCAGGTCATGGTATGAGATTGGCACCACTGCCATTCTCCACTGGTGGCATTCTCCACAGAGATTGACACATGCTTCTCAATGCCATTTCTTAAGGCCTAATAAGAGATTGGCACCACTGCCATTCTCCACTTGTACAGATGTTTACCCTACTATTCTAGGAGGGCTATTCCAATGATCGTAGGAGAGTGGTGTCTGATTCCGATCCACATGTGAGCGGAGACAGTGATCACTACATAGAAGAATGCACATGTGAGTTTAGGCTTCTCAATGCCACTTCTTAGGGCCAGCATGAGTTTGGCATCACTGCCATTCTCCGCTAGTGAATATCTAGCCAAACTAAACCTATAGATTGACATTCCACTAATTTTATTGGCCAGAGTAGGATAATGGCAAAAGTGCCAATGCACATGTGAGTTTAGGATTCCTTGTGCATGTTTTCAGGTCATGGTATGAGATTGGCACCGCTGCCATTCTCCACTGGTGGCATTCTCCATAGAGATTAACACAATTCTATATGATCTCTACACAGCGGAGACAGTGATCACTACATAGAAGAATGCACATTACCACTAGCGAAGAATGGCAGTGGGATAATGGCAAAAGTGCCAATGCACATGTGAGTTTAGGATTCCTTGTGCCAATGCACATGTGAGTTTAGGCTTCCCAATGCCATTTCTTAGGGCCTAATAAGAGATTGGCACCACTGCCATTCTCCACTTGTACAAATGTTTACCCTACTATTCTAAGTTTAGGCATCACAATGCCATTGTCTAGGGCCCAATAAGAGATTGGCACCACTGCCATTCTCCGCTTGTACAAATGTTTACCCTAATATTCTGAGAGGGGTATTCCAAGGATCATAGGATAATGGTGCCCGATTCCAATCCACATGTTATCTGCATGAGATTGGCATCACTTCCATTCTCCACTGGTGGCAGTCTATATAAATTAAACTTGTATATTGACATTCCACAAATTTTATTGGTTGTAGTAGTATAATTGCAAAAGTGCCAATGCACATGTGAGTTTAGGATTCCTTGTGCCATTTTTAAGGTCTTCGTATGCTACCATTCTCCACTGGTGGCATTCTCCACAGAGATTGACACAATTCCATATGATATCTATACAGCGGAGACAGTGATCACTACATAGAAGAATGCACATGTTAGTTTGATGGTCTCAGTGTCATTATGTATTTGCTAGCATGAGATTGGCATCACTGCCATTCTCCACTACTGGTAATCATCACTGCCATTCCAATCATCATAGGAGAGTGGTGTCCGATTCCAACCCACATGTGAGTCTGATGATCTCAGTGTCATTATGTAGGTGCCACCATGAGTTTGGCATCACTGCCAATTTCCACTAGTGGTTGTCTAGACAAACCTAACCTATAGATTGACATTCCACCACATAGAAGAATGCACATTACCACTAGCAGAGAATAGCAGTAGGATAATGGCAAAAGTGCCAATGCACATGTGAGATTGGCACCACTACCATTCTCCACTGGTGGCATTATCCACATAGATTGACACAATTCCATGTGATCTCTACACATGTGAATTTAGGCTTCTCAATGCCATTTCTTAGGGCCTAATAAGAGACTGGCACCACTGCCATTCTCCACTTGTACAAATGTTTACCCTACTATTCTAGGAGGGATATTCTAGTGATCATAGGAGAGTGGTGTCCTATTCCATTCCACATGTGAGTTTGATGATCTCAGTGTCATAGTGTAGTTGCAAGCATGAGATTGGCATCACTGCCATTCTCCGCTAGTGGTAATCTAGACAAACTAAACATATAGATTGACATTCCACTACATTGAAGGATGCACATTACCACTAGCGGAGAATGGCAGTAGGATAATGGCAAAAGTGCCAATGCACATGTGAGTTTAGGATTCCTTGTGCATGTTTTCAGGTCATGGTATGAGATTGGCACCACTGCCATTCTCCACTAGTGGCATTCTCCATAGAGATTGGCACAATTCCATATGATCTCTGCACATGTGAGTTTAGGCTTCTCAATGACATTTCTTAGGGCCTAATAAGAGATTGGCACCACTGCCATTCTTCACTTGTACAAATGTTTACCCTACTATACTAGGAGGGGTATTCCAGTGATCATAGGAGAGTGGTGTCCGATTCCAATCCACATGTGAGTTTGATGAACTCAGAGATTGACACAATCCCATATGATCTCTACACAGCAGAGACAGTGATCTCTACATAGAAGAATGCACATGTGAGTTTAGGATTCCTTGTGCATGTTTGTAGGTCATGGTATGAGATTGGCACCAGTACCATTCTCCACTGTTGGCATTCTCCACAGAGATTAACACAATTCCATATGAAATCTACACAGCGGAGACAGTGACCACTACATAGAAGAATGCACATGTGAGTTGAGGCTTCTCAATGCCATTTCTTAGGGCCTATGCCATTCTCCACTTGTACAAATGTCTACCCTACTATTCTAGGAAGGGCATTCCAGTGATCATAGGAGAGTGGTGTCCTATTCCATTCCACATGTGAGTGATGATGATCTCAGAGATTGACACAATTCCATTTGATCTCTACACAGCGGAGACAGTCATCACTCCATAGAAGAATGCACATGTGAGTTTAGGATTCCTTGTGCATGTTTTCAGGTCATGGTATGAGATTGGCACCACTGCCATTCTCCACTGGTGGCATTCCCCACAGAGATTGACACAATTCCATATGATCTCTGCACAGCGGAGACAGTGATCACTACATAGAAGAATGCACATGTGAGTTTAGGCTTCTCAATGACATTTCTTAGGGCCTAATAAGAGATTGGCACCACTGCCATTCTTCACTTGTACAAATGTTTACCCTACTATACTAGGAGGGGTATTCTAGTGATCATAGGAGAGTGGTGTCCGATTCCAATCCACATGTGAGTTTGATGAACTCAGAGATTGACACAATTCCATATGATCTCTACACAGCGGAGACAGTGATCACTACATAGAAAGATGCACATGTGAGTTTAGGATTCCTTGTGCATGTTTGCAGGTCATGTTATGAGATTGGTACCACTATCATTCTCCACTGGTGGCATTCTCCACAGAGATTGACACAATTCCATATGATCCCTACACAGCGGAGACAATGATCACTACATAGAAGAATGCACATTGCCACTAGCGGACAATGGTACTAGGATAATGGCAAAAGTGCCAATGCACATGTGAGTTTAGGATTGCTTGTGCATGTTTTCAGGTCATGGTATGAGATTGGCACCACTACATAGAAGAATGCACATGTGGGCTTAGAATTCCTTGTACATGTTTTTAGGTCATGGTATGAGATTGGCACCACTGCCATTCTCCACTGGTGGCATTCTCCACAGAGATTGGCACAATTCCATATGATCTCTGCACATGTGAGTTTAGGATTTCTTGTGCATGTTTTCAGGGGTATTCCAATCATCATAGGAGAGTGGTGTCCGATTCCAAATCCACATGTGAGTCTGATGATCTCAGTGTCATTATGTAGGTGCCACCATGAGTTTGGCATCACTGCCATTTTCCACTACTGGTTGTCTAGACAAACTAAACCTATAGATTGACATTCCACTACATAGAAGAATGCACATTGCCACTAGCGGAGAATGGCAGTAGGATAATGGCAAAAGTGCCAATGCACATGTGAGATTGGCAGCACTACCATTCTCCACTAGTGGCATTCTCCACAAAGATTGACACAATTCCATGTGATCTCTACGCAGCGGAGACAGTGATCACTACATAGAAGAGTGAGCATGTGAGTTTACTAGGCTTCTCAATGCCATTTCTTAGGGCCTAATAAGAGATTGGCACCGCTGCCATTCTCCACTGGTGGCATTCTCCACAGAGATTGGCACAATTCCATATGATCTCTGCACATGTGAGTTTAGGCTTCTCAATGACATTTCTTAGGGCCTCATAACAGATTGGCACCAGTGCCATTATTCACTTGTACAAATGTTTACCCTACTATTCTAGGAGGGGTATTCCAGTGATCATAGGAGAGTGGTGTCCGATTCCAATCCACATGTGAGTCTGATGATCTCAGCATCATTATGTAGGTGCCACCATGAGTTTGGCATCATTGCCATTCTCCACTAGTGGTTGTCTAGACAACTAAACCTATAGATTGACATTCCAAGGCCTGATAAGAGATTGACACAATTCCATATGATCTCTGCACAACGGAGACAGTGATCACTACATAGAAGAATGCACATGTGAGTTTAGGATTCCTTGTGCATGTTTGCAGGTCATGTTATGAGATTGGCACCACTATCATTCTCCACTGGTGGCATTCTCCACAGAGATTGACACAATTCCATATGATCCCTACACAGCGGAGACAATGACCACTACATATAAGAATGCACATTGCCACTAGCGGACAATGGTACTAGGATAATGGCAAAAGTGCCAATGCACATGTGAGTTTAGGATTGCTTGTGCATGTTTTCAGGTCATGGTATGAGATTGGCACCACTACATAGAAGAATGCACATGTGAGTTTAGGATTCCTTGTGCATGTTTTTAGGTCATGGTATGAGATTGGCACCACTGCCATTCTCCACTGGTGGCATTCTCCACAGAGATTGGCACAATTCCATATGATCTCTGCACATGTGAGTTTAGGATTTCTTGTGCATGTTTTCAGGGGTATTCCAATCATCATAGGAGAGTGGTGTCCGATTCCAATCCACATGTGAGTCTGATGATCTCAGTGTCATTATGTAGGTGCCACCATGAGTTTGGCATCACTGCCATTTTCCACTACTGGTTGTCTAGACAAACTAAACCTATAGATTGACATTCCACTACATAGAAGAATGCACATTGCCACTAGCGGAGAATGGCAGTAGGATAATGGCAAACGTGCTAATGCACATGTGAGATTGGCAGCACTGCCATTCTCCACTGGTGGCATTCTCCACAAAGATTGACACAATTCCATGTGATCTCTACGCAGCGGAGACAGTGATCACTACATAGAAGAGTGAGCATGTGAGTTTACAAGGCTTCTCAATGCCATTTCTTAGGGCCTAATAAGAGATTGGCACCACTGCCATTCTCCACTGGTGGCATTCTCCACAGAGATTGGCACAATTCCATATGATCTCTGCACATGTGAGTTTAGGCTTCTCAATGACATGTCTTAGGGCCTAATAAGAGATTGGCACCAGTGCCATTATTCACTTGTACAAATGTTTACCCTACTATTCTAGGAGGGGTATTCCAGTGATCATAGGAGAGTGGTGTCCGATTCCAATCCACATGTGAGTCTGATGATCTCAGCATCATTATGTAGGTGCCACCATGAGTTTGGCATCATTGCCATTCTCCACTAGTGGTTGTCTAGACAAACTAAACCTATAGATTGACATTCCAAGGCCTGATAAGAGATTGACACAATTCCATATGATCTCTGCACAACGGAGAAAGTGATCACTACATAGAAGAATGCACATGTGAGTTTAGTATTCCTTGTGCATGTTTGCAGGTCATGTTATGAGATTGGCACCACTATCATTCTCCACTGGTGGCATTCTCCACAGAGATTGACACAATTCCATATGATCCCTACACAGCGGAGACAATGATCACTACATAGAAGAATGCACATTGCCACTAGCGGACAATGGTACTAGGATAATGGCAAAAGTGCCAATGCACATGTGAGTTTAGGATTCCCTGTGCATGTTTTCAGGTCATGGTATGAGATTGGCACCACTACATAGAAGAATGCACATGTGAGTTTAGGATTCCTTGTGCATGTTTTTAGGTCATGGTATGAGATTGGCACCACTGCCATTCTCCACTGGTGGCATTCTCCACAGAGATTGGCACAATTCCATATGATCTCTGCACATGTGAGTTTAGGATTTCTTGTGCATGTTTTCAGGGGTATTCCAATCATCATAGGAGAGTGGTGTCCGATTCCAATCCACATGTGAGTCTGATGATCTCAGTGTCATTATGTAGGTGCCACCATGAGTTTGGCATCACTGCCATTTTCCACTACTGGTTGTCTAGACAAACTAAACCTATAGATTGACATTCCACTACATAGAAGAATGCACATTGCCACTAGCGGAGAATGGCAGTAGGATAATGGCAAAAGTGCCAATGCACATGTGAGATTGGCAGCACTGCCATTCTCCACTGGTGGCATTCTCCACAAAGATTGACACAATTCCATGTGATCTCTACGCAGCGGAGACAGTGATCACTACATAGAAGAGTGAGCATGTGAGTTTACTAGGCTTCTCAATGCCATTTCTTAGGGCCTAATAAGAGATTGGCACCACTGCCATTCTCCACTGGTGGCATTCTCCACAGAGATTGGCACAATTCCATATGATCTCTGCACATGTGAGTTTAGGCTTCTCAATGACATTTCCTAGGGCCTAATAAGAGATTGGCACTAGTGCAATTATTCACTTGTACAAATGTTTACCCTACTATTCTAGGAGGGGTATTCCAGTGATCATAGGAGAGTGGTGTCCGATTCCAATCCACATGTGAGTCTGATGATCTCAGCATCATTATGTAGGTGCCACCATGAGTTTGGCATCATTGCCATTCTCCACTAGTGGTTGTCTAGACAAACTAAACCTATAGATTGACATTCCAAGCCCTGATAAGAGATTGACACAATTCCATATGATCTCTGCACAACGGAGACAGTGATCACTACATAGAAGAATGCACATGTGAGTTTAGGATTCCTTGTGCATGTTTGCAGGTCATGTTATGAGATTGGCACAACTATCATTCTCCACTGGTGGCATTCTCCACAGAGATTGACACAATTCCATATGATCCCTACACAGCGGAGACAATGACCACTACATAGAAGAATGCACATTGCCACTAGCGGACAATGGTACTAGGATAATGGCAAAAGTGCCAATGCACATGTGAGTTTAGGAGTCCTTGTGCATGTTTTCAGGTCATGGTATGAGATTGGCACCACTACATAGAAGAATGCACATGTGAGTTTAGGATTCCTTGTGCATGTTTTTAGGTCATGGTATGAGATTGGCACCATTGCCATTCTCCACTGGTGGCATTCTCCACTGGTGGCATTCTCCACAGAGATTGGCACAATTCCATATGATCTCTGCACATGTGAGTTTAGGATTTCTTGTGCATGTTTTCAGGGGTATTCCAATCATCATAGGAGAGTGGTGTCCGATTCCAATCCACATGTGAGTCTGATGATCTCAGTGTCATTATGTAGGTGCAACCATGAGTTTGGCATCACTGCCATTTTCCACTACTGGTTGTCTAGACAAACTAAACCTATAGATTGACATTCCACTACATAGAAGAATGCACATTGCCACTAGCAGAGAATGGCAGTAGGATAATGGCAAAAGTGCCAATGCACATGTGAGATTGGCAGCACTGCCATTCTCCACTGGTGGCATTCTCCACAAAGATTGACACAATTCCATGTGATCTCTACGCAGCGGAGACAGTGATCACTACATAGAAGAGTGAGCATGTGAGTTTACTAGGCTTATCAATGCCATTTCTTAGGGCCTAATAAGAGATTGGCACCACTGCCATTCTCCACTGGTGGCATTCTCCACAGAGATTGGCACAATTCCATATGATCTCTGCACATGTGAGTTTAGGCTTCTCAATGACATTTCTTAGGGCCTAATAAGAGATTGGCACCAGTGCCATTATTCACTTGTACAAATGTTTACCCTACTATTCTAGGAGGGGTATTCCAGTGATCATAGGAGAGTGGTGTCCGATTCCAATCCACATGTGAGTCTGATGATCTCAGCATCATTATGTAGGTGCCACCATGAGTTTGGCATCACTGCCATTCTCCACTAGTGGTTGTCTAGACAAACTAAACCTATAGATTGACATTCCAAGGCCTGATAAGAGATTGACACAATTCCATATGATCTCTGCACAACGGAGACAGTGATCACTACATAGAAGAATGCACATGTGAGTTTAGGATTCCTTGTGCATGTTTGCAAGTCATGTTATGAGATTGGCACCACTATCATTCTCCACTGGTGGCATTCTCCACAGAGATTGACACAATTCCATATGATCCCTACACAGCGGAGACAATGATCACTACATAGAAGAATGCACATTGCCACTAGCGAACAATGGTACTAGGATAATGGCAAAAGTGCCAATGCACATGTGAGTTTAGGATTCCTTGTGCATGTTTTCAGGTCATGGTATGAGATTGGCACCACTACATAGAAGAATGCACATGTGAGTTTAGGATTCCTTGTGCATGTTTTTAGGTCATGGTATGAGATTGGCACCATTGCCATTCTCCACTGGTGGCATTCTCCACAGAGATTGGCACAATTCCATATGATCTCTGCACATGTGAGTTTAGGATTTCTTGTGCATGTTTTCAGGGGTATTCCAATCATCATAGGAGAGTGGTGTCCGATTCCAATCCACATGTGAGTCTGATGATCTCAGTGTCATTATGTAGGTGCAACCATGAGTTTGGCATCACTGCCATTTTCCACTACTGGTTGTCTAGACAAACTAAACCTATAGATTGACATTCCACTACATAGAAGAATGCACATTGCCACTAGCGGAGAATGGCAGTAGGATAATGGCAAAAGTGCCAATGCACATGTGAGATTGGCAGCACTGCCATTCTCCACTGGTGGCATTCTCCACAAAGATTGACACAATTCCATGTGATCTCTACGCAGCGGAGACAGTGATCACTACATAGAAGAGTGAGCATGTGAGTTTACTAGGCTTATCAATGCCATTTCTTAGGGCCTAATAAGAGATTGGCACCACTGCCATTCTCCACTGGTGGCATTCTCCACAGAGATTGGCACAATTCCATATGATCTCTGCACATGTGAGTTTAGGCTTCTCAATGACATTTCTTAGGGCCTAATAAGAGATTGGCACCAGTGCCATTATTCACTTGTACAAATGTTTACCCTACTATTCTAGGAGGGGTATTCCAGTGATCATAGGAGAGTGGTGTCCGATTCCAATCCACATGTGAGTCTGATGATCTCAGCATCATTATGTAGGTGCCACCATGAGTTTGGCATCACTGCCATTCTCCACTAGTGGTTGTCTAGACAAACTAAACCTGTAGATTGACATTCCAAGGCCTGATAAGAGATTGACACAATTCCATATGATCTCTGCACAACGGAGACAGTGATCACTACATAGAAGAATGCACATGTGAGTTTAGGATTCCTTGTGCATGTTTGCAAGTCATGTTATGAGATTGGCACCACTATCATTCTCCACTGGTGGCATTCTCCACAGAGATTGACACAATTCCATATGATCCCTACACAGCGGAGACAATGATCACTACATAGAAGAATGCACATTGCCACTAGCGAACAATGGTACTAGGATAATGGCAAAAGTGCCAATGCACATGTGAGTTTAGGATTCCTTGTGCATGTTTTCAGGTCATGGTATGAGATTGGCACCACTACATAGAAGAATGCACATGTGAGTTTAGGATTCCTTGTGCATGTTTTTAGGTCATGGTATGACATTGGCACCACTGCCATTCTCCACTGGTGGCATTCTCCACAGAGATTGGCACAATTCCATATGATCTCTGCACATGTGAGTTTAGGATTTCTTGTGCATGTTTTCAGGGGTATTCCAATCATCATAGGAGAGTGGTGTCCGATTCCAATCCACATGTGAGTCTGATGATCTCAGTGTCATTATGTAGGTGCCACCATGAGTTTGGCATCACTGCCATTTTCCACTACTGGTTGTCTAGACAAACTAAACCTATAGATTGACATTCCACTACATAGAAGAATGCACATTGCCACTAGCGGAGAATGGCAGTAGGATAATGGCAAAAGTGCCAATGCACATGTGAGATTGGCAGCACTGCCATTCTCCACTGGTGGCATTCTCCACAAAGATTGACACAATTCCATGTGATCTCTACGCAGCGGAGACAGTGATCACTACATAGAAGAGTGAGCATGTGAGTTTAGGCTTCTCAATGCCATTTCTTAGGGCCTAATAAGAGATTGGCACCACTGCCATTCTCCACTGGTGGCATTCTCCACAGAGATTGGCACAATTCCATATGATCTCTGCACATGTGAGTTTAGGCTTCTCAATGACATTTCTTAGGGCCTGATAAGAGATTGACACAATTCCATATGATCTCTGCACAACGAAGACAATGATCACTACATAGAAGAATGCACATGTGAGTTTAGGATTCCTTGTGCATGTTTGCAGGTCATGTTATGACATTGGCACCACTATCATTCTCCACTGGTGGCATTCTCCACAGAGATTGACACAATTCCATATGATCCCTACACAGCGGAGACAATGACCACTACATAGAAGAATGCACATTGCCACTAGCGGACAATGGTACTAGGATAATGGCAAAAGTGCCAATGCACATGTGAGTTTAGGATTCCTTGTGCATGTTTTCATGTCATGGTATGAGATTGGCACCACTACATAGAAGAATGCACATGTGAGTTTAGGATTCCTTGTGCATGTTTTTAGGTCATGGTATGAGATTGGCACCACTGCCATTCTCCACTGGTGGCATTCTCCACAGAGATTGGCACAATTCCATATGATCTCTGCACATGTGAGTTTAGGCTTCTCAATGCACATGTGAGATTGGCAGCACTGCCATTCTCCACTAGTGGCATTCTTCACAAAGATTGACACAATTCCATGTGATCTCTACATAGCGGAGACAGTGATCACTACATAGAAGAATGAGCATGTGAGTTTAGGCTTCTCAATGCCGTTTCTTAGGGCCTAATAAGAGATTGGCACCACTGCCATTCTCCACTTGTACAAATGCTTAGCCTACTATTCTAGGAGGGGCATTCCAGTGATCATAGGATCTACAAGTGAGTTTGATGATCTCAGTGAAGCCAAAGTTTTGAATTAGGACATTCCATTGGAAGAATGGCACTAGTGCCATTCTCCATTTTCCAATGGGAGAATGGCACTAGTGCCAGTCTCCATTTTCCTATTACAAAGCCAAAAAATTAGGACATTCCATTGGGAGAATGGCACTAGTGCCATTCTCCATTTTCCAATGGGAGAATGGCACTAGTGCCATTCTCCATTTTCCTATTCCTAGTGCCATTCTCCATTTTCCTATTACAATGGAGAATGGCACTAAACCTATAGATTGACACTCCACTAATTCCAATGGGAGAATGGCATTGGTGCCCTTCTACCTTTGTGAAGCCAAAATTTTGAATTAGGACATTCCATTGGGAGAATGGCACTAGTGCCATTCTCCATTTTCCAATGGGAGAATGGCACTAGTGCCAGTCTCCATTTTCCTATTACAAAGCCAAAAAATTAGGACATTCCATTGGGAGAATGGCACTAGTGCCATTCTCCATTTTCCAATGGGAGAATGGCACTAGTGCCATTCTCCATTTTCCTATTCCTAGTGCCATTCTCCATTTTCCTATTACAAAGCCAAAAAATAGGACATTCCATTGGAACATTCCATTGGGAGAATGGCACTAGTGCCATTCTCCATTTTCCTATTCTCCAGTGCCATTCTCCCATTGCAATGTCCTAATATAAATTTCGTTTTGGAAATACAATTTCAAACAGAATAATTTGAATTTGAATTTAAATTTAATATTGGAGAGAATGGCATACTTGCCACTCTAAATATCCAAATTCAAAAGGGAACAATGGCGGGAAGAGCACTGGTGCCACTCTCACGGACTTCTTATGAGGTCTTGGAGAATGGCACTGGTGCCATTCTCCATTTAAAATTAGAAATTCAATCTCTAAATTTGCCATTCAATCATGAAAATCAAAATTGAGATTGAAGTTTAACTTGAAATCAAAATTTGAAAACTAGAATTTAGGTTTTGAAATACAATTTCAAAAGCATAATTTCAATTTGAAATACAAATTGAAATTAAAATTATCAATATGAATTTGAATTTGAATTTAGATTTGGAGAGAATGGCATAAGTGCCATTCTGTATATCCAAAATTCAAAAGGGCACAATGGCGGGAAGACCTATATTTCAAAATTTGAATTATTTAGTAGTTTCAAACTATCACTTTCAACTTTCAAATCTACATTTCAGACAAATCAAGACCTTTTCTCTCATTTCAATTGATGCCTTTCCCTCCTCACTTTCTATTCATTCCAAACAAATTGGAGAGGAGTCTCAGAGTCTCAGAGTTTTACTCACCATAGCTCACACGGAGAGTCTTGAGGCAAGAAGACAACCAACGGCTCGACAGCCTGAAGCTGGAAGGAAACAACACAATTGACAATTGAAGCTCAATCAGTTCGGTAGCTTCTCTTTAATTTTCAGATTTTTTGCTTTCTTTCTTGCAATTTGGCTTCATCCTCCAACAGGAGGGTTGAAAGAAAGAGAGGAAAGCTCCTCCACCATCTACGCAATAAGATAACAGGAGGGTTGAAAGAAAGAGAGGAGAGATATACCCGTGACAGACTGCTCGATTGGAACGGAGGCGTCGATTGGAACGAAGGTAATTCTCTATTTCACGCTTGGAACTCAGACTGCTTGATTAATTAGATCAAGTACTTGCTCGCAAGGAACCCCGAATTGCCACTACTGAATTTCCAAAGGATGAGCCTGCTTTTATAGCGTTATTCGAGAATAAATAGGTGAACTGAATTTCCAAAGGATGAGCCTCCGATCGCTTGCTTTTACAGCGTTATTCGAGAATAAATAGGTGAATTGGTGTCGCCAATACGGAGTTATTCGAGAACGGTTACGAGCTCTTTTGATTGTAACTCATGACCTTCCTTATCCTTCAAGATGGCGTGCCCTAGCCAACCGACAGCTATTCCGTCATCGTTGTCCCGGGAAGAGGTAGCTCTCAAATGACTTCAGTGACGAGGAAAGGAGAAGCTTGAACGAAGATACGCTTGAGGAGAAGCTTGGCGAAGATGATACGACTTCAGTGACGAGGAAAGGAGAAGCTTGAACGAAGATATGCATGAGGAGAAGCTTGGGAAGACGATACGAATGAGAGATAAGGAGAAGCTTTACGAAAAGATATGCATGATGAGAAAAAGCTGGCGAAAAGCTACGGATTGGCGAAAAGCTACGGCAAGGAGACTAGCATGCATTGCGATGCGATCCACTTAGGGCAACGAGCGTAATGATTAGAAGGATCTAGGGTTCTCCATTTTTTTACTTAGTAAGTTTAACTTTTGCATTTCTTTTGCATTTCGTTAAAAACAAATCAATATCTTTTGCATTTCGTTAAAAACAAATTATTCTTTATGTAATGTGCCTTTCTCAAGGTTAATATCATCTCTACATTTTTTTCCTTTTAGCATGCTACGATGTGTTAAGAAATGCCTGGAAGACCAGCCGACCCTTCAGAAAACATGCCGGCGGGCAGATGAAGGATCGCGCATAGGTCATACCCTGCCGCTGGGGGCTTTGCCCCCAGACCCCCACCGGGGGCCTGCGCCCCCCGACGGACCCCCTGCTATCGGGGGGGCTATCGCCCCCCCGAACCCCCCCTTTTTGCAGACGGGTATCTACTCTTGGCTCCTAAGCCGTCTCATAACCATCTGGTCTACTCTAAGACCCCTTCCAGTGTCTAAACTGGGGATCCCTCCCAATATCCGATACCCATCATGGCTTCTCCTCATATGGGGGCCTTACAACATTGGGTACACAGAATATTGGTGGGTTACATGAGAGGTGGACATTTGAGCTAACTCTAACAACACCTTGGTATCTCATTTTGCATCCTAGGTACCCACATGCTTGGCTATGGAGTAGCATATATGGCTATTGTATGGCTAAAAAGATTGACAACCATAGAGGCCTCAAGGCATGGACAAGAGGTTTATAAGGAGCAAGCATATACATATGTATGACCGACTTAAAAGCCTGCATATGGTTACCTAACGGTTAGACATCTAAATTGAATATTAGGTCAAATATTGTTAGTCTTTAGAACTTGTTAGGTTGCTTATCCAACAGAGTCACCCCAAGATCTAGGTTGTCCTAGATGTTTTTAGTCAGTTCAATCTAGGGCCTAGTCAAATAGCAAACAAGGGAGATTGTGAACAAAGAGGATCAAGCTTGTTGTAGAACTTCCATGCTACAGCCTTCAAAGGAATTGCACACTCAAGACCGTACTAGATAATTCGGGAAAAACCCAATTCCCATAATGGCAGTTTTGGATGAAATTTAACACGTTTAATATATCCTACCTTTTGCATTTCATTAAACTAGGATCATAAGTTCAATAACTACTTAGCTTGAAATAAGTTCAATAACTACACCCTTCTCAAGGGATATTAAAATTGGCTTATGATCAGAGAACAAGAGGGACGTTAAAATCCTTCTAGAGAAATAAGCAAGGATGGCGAGATATTATACGAAGTTAGCGATGTGTCATTGAGCTTCAAGTATACACTTGGGCTCCATAAACCACACAAGGCTCTAGAAGCCTCTTGTAATAGGCCTCCCAAAAAGATACATGTTATGAAAACTTTATAATTATTTCTACTAAATGAAATGCAAGCATGACCACTTGTGAAGCTCATTAGTTATTTTGGCATAGTAGACAGAGAATGAGAAGTGCTTGAGAAGGTGAACATAGAAGTCATCCACGGAAGACAACAATGGCTTGAGGATGATTTCCTTAAAGAGTGCTTCTTAAGAAATTGATGTGCTAGGGGTTAAGGATGATAATTCTAAAACATTAAGCATCTAGATCAAGTAGATTAAGGACATAATTCAAGTGCACCTTTATTCAAAAGGAGTTACTCTCACTGGCGCACCATGGGCACCACCCACACATCATGGATGGGCAAGATTGCCCGCCCCATCCAACCCATGGCACAGATGCATTCAATGCACCATAGAGGGACCTAGGCAGCTCTAGTGTGAAAACAGCATAAGCATTCAAGCTTCCAACTTAAGGGCACCTCAGCCTACAGAGGGGCACGTCTGAGCTGAGGTCAAAGCCACACACAGAGAGAGAGAGAGAGAGAGAGAGAGAGAGAGAGACAGAGAGAGAGAGAGCGCAACAAAATGTATAGGAGAATATTGTATTGGGCGGTAAGTTTACCTCTTGAGTCAAGACAGCAAGGACGGCGAGATATACGAAAAGCAAAATTTTACATTACTTGGACCTTGATCAGGAAAAACATACTCTAACATAACAATTTGTAACTTGACCAACCTAGCATAACCAAACTAGCATGAATAAACTCACATAACGAGCTAGGTTTCATAAAGTAATATCGATCAACTTTACCACATATATGAATAAATGGAAGTAAAATAGTGCATGGTTTCAAATGAATACCACGTTCACACACACACACACACACACACACACACTGCCATCCTCCAATCTCCCCATTTTACAAAGCTAAATTTTTTTTTAATTTGCTCCACTTCCATTCTCCCATTGCATAGGGGGAATGGCACCAGTGCCATTCTCCCATTATGATTTCCTGATTCAAATCTTGGCTGTGCAAAGGGGAAATGGCACTAGTGCCATTCTCCCACATTCAAAGTTTTGGCTTCATAGAGTCAAAATGGCACATGTGAGTTTGATGATCTCAGTGTCATTATGTAGGTGCCAGCATGAGATTGGCATCACTGCCATTCTCCCCTAGTGGTAATCTAGACAAACTAAACCTATAGATTGACATTCCACTAATTTTCCTATTACAATGGCACTGGTGCCTTTCTCCATTAGAATGGCACTAGTGCCTTTCTCCATTTTCCTATTACAAAGCCAAAAAATTAGGACATTCCATTGGGAGAATGGCACTAGTGCCATTCTCCATTTTCCAATGGGAGAATGGCACTAGTGCCATTCTCCATTTTCCTATTACAAAGCCAAAAAATTGGGACATTCCATTGGGAGAATGGCACTAGTGCCATTCTCCGTTTTCCAATGGGAGAATGGCACTAGTGCCATTCTCGATTTTCCTATTCCTAGTGCCATTCTCCATTTTCCTATTACAAAGCCAAAAAATTGGGACATTCCGTTTTCCGATGGGAGAATGGCACTAGTGCCATTCTCCATTTTCCTATTCCTAGTGCCATTCTCCATTTTCCTATTACAAAGCCAAAAAATTGGGACATTCCATTGGGAGAATGGCACTAGTGCCATTCTCCATTTTCCAATGGGAGAATGGCACTAGTGCCATTCTCCATTTTCCTATTCCTAGTGCCATTCTCCATTTTCCTATTACAATGGAGAATGGCACTAAACCTATAGATTGACATACCACTAATTCCAATGGGAGAATGGCATTGGTGCCCTTCTACCTTTGTGAAGCCAAAATTTTGAATTAGGACATTCCATTGGGAGAATGGCACTAGTGCCATTCTCCATTTTCCTATTACAAAGCCAAAAAATTAGGACATTCCATTGGGAGAATGGCACTAGTGCCATTCTCCATTTTCCTATTCCTAGTGCCATTCTCCATTTTCCTATTACAAAGCCAAAAAATTAGGACATTCCATTGGGACATTCCATTGGGAGAATGGCACTAGTGTCATTCTCCATTTTCCATTGGGACAATGGCACTAGTGCCATTCTCCATTTTCCTATTCTCCAGTTCCATTCTCCCATTGCAATTTCCTAATATAATATTTTGGCTTTGCAAAGGGAGCATGGCACCATTGGCATTCTCCCAAGGCAAAGTCCCAAGCCAAAATTTTGTCTTCCAAATGAAGAATGGCACTAGTCTGTTCTCCTCTTATGAAGACAAATGTTTTTCACAAGTCAATGCATGGGGAGAATGGCACTGGTGCCATTCCCCTTTTCAAAGATAAGAAATATGCAATTCTCCATAGGTTAGCCAAATTCACATGGAGAATGGCACTGGTGCCATTCTGCCCCCGCTACAAGGACAACTTTGTTGGTCTTATGAAATTCTTTGGTTGTAGTTTGTTCATAATCAATTTCTTATCATCGTAATGAGAGGGGATGGCTACTATCAGATGCATGAATCAGGTCATGACGATGGTGAAAATAATTCATGCTTTAGAAAAAGTTTTATCAAATTGCTAAAATTTTTAGGGAAATAATTCATGCTTTCATGAAAATTTTGTATAGACTCATTCATGCTTTATAGAGATTTGCACCAATGCCATTCTTCCCCTCTAGGACATGTTTGATGGTCTTATGAAATTCTTTGGTTGTAATTTGTTCATAATTAATTCTCCGTAATCTTAATGACAGGGGATGGCTATCAGAAGCGGGGAGAAGGTCATGATGATGGTGGGGAATGAAGTGGTTGGAATTGGTGGAGTGTGTGCAATAGATCCGGAGGCCTACTGTAGTGGTGTGAAGATTGGGACAGAAAATGTATCGGTGATAGTGGAGAAGTCTATCAATAGTGAAATGCTCTTGCCATTTCCCACTATGGATGCAGTGCTTGTTGGTGAGGCAATTTGGAGCGTTGTCAAGTGGCCTAAGGGCTCTCTAAAACATGTTGGTGATTCTTTAGATGATGCGGTAACTGAAGAAGCTGCACCAAGTGAGCCTGAGCAACCTTATGTTGAGGCAATGCCAGTTTCTTCATTGGAAACTGACAATTTCATTCGTGAATCTTGGAAAGAGAAAAAGGTTGTCTTATGGGATGAGAGCAAAACAAAGACCGTGGGGGAAGGTGTGATCTTATATGTTTTCCCGGGAGACTCTATAAACTTTGACCTATTGGGTAACGATTGCATTGGTGTGGGTATTGAAAAGAAAGAACAAATTAGAGGAAGTGACTCAGGGTCTTCTATGCAAGATGTCGGCTCTCTCAGCCTAGTAAAGTGGCCCATCAAGCAGATTACCTTACTTGAAGGAAGCCCATTGCAACAATATGTGTCCATGGACCACGTTGCTGGTATAGATGAGTTGGTCAATGATCAAATGTTGAAAAGGTATGATCCAACATCAAAGAAAAGAAGGTACACTTTCATTAACAGGGTGCCTAAACAAAGAGAGCCTCCAACAGCAATGTACAAAATGTCACTAGATTCGGTGCAACAGGTTTCTTCCATCGATTGTTGTGGGAGTAGGTGTTGCCAACATGCAGAGCGAGATCTCTTAATGAATCTAAGGAAGAACTTTTGGGGCAGCTCCTTGGAGTCTCGTACAAACTTTATATACGATGTGTTGTCAACGGCTTGGCATCATGACTACACAGGGAGGATATGCTACAACTTCAGGATAAACGGTCGGGATGTCTGTTGTAGAGCATGGTATGAGATGCATGGAATTCCAAGGACATCATTTTATCGATACAGGGAGCAATTTGAGAGTGGTGTGCAGTGATATGTGCATGGCAATTCAGGGATTGTGAGGAGGAGCAGGGAGCACGTAGGTATGGGAAGGGCTCTCATTCAACACTTTGTGGATAATAGCACAGAGCATATGCCTCACAAGAGTAGAACCATGCAGGATGGTTCTAGAGAGACACAGCAAGTGATACCTGAAGTGTATAAGAAGATAGACGTCCTACGTGAGGTCAACACTTCACTTAATCAACGTGGTTATCAGAGCCTATCCACATCCACATTTGGTAGGATTTGGAAATCAGACTTTAAAAATGTAGCCCTTGCTAAGACGAGCGAATTCTCTAAATGTAGCTTGTGTAGCCGGCAGATCAAGGCTCAATTGGCAGCCACAAAAAGTCAAGATGAGCGCAATTCGCTGATGGAAGAGAGAAAGATGCATATGATACAGCAACAAAGTTGTAGGAACTTATACGATGCATGGCGTAGGTACTCCGAGATGGATCCAAAAAAGTATGTATGCATAATCCATGATAAGATGGACAAAAAAAAGACGGCAATTCCAAGACTTCGGGTGAGGTCCAAGGACACTGATTCTGCATGGCAATTACAGGTTTCACTCATTGGAATGATTACCCATGGGCATGGAAACGGTCATTATGGACACTTCACCCTCAATGGTTTGTGGCCATCTAATCCCAACCTGATGATTGGATCGCTCTCAATTTGTTTGCGCAACCTCGAGAGGATGGATATGCATGACCTTGGAGACCTTGCTACCAATGGGATTCCTAGAAGCAATGCTCGCCTTTTGAATGCTCTATGTTCAAGAAACGCTTTGGACTCCCATTACAGTTCTAAAGGTGCACATGTTTCCACAAGTGGAGCTAGCTTGTCTGAAAATGTAGATGTCACGATCACAAATGCAAATCTAGAAACTGTATCGGAAAGTGACCCGAAGTCTGTCACGGAGGCCATGACAACTTCCATTGCAAGGGCTACAGACACATGTGTGAATTTTTTTCCATCAAATACAAGAGAAAACCCACCCTCTTTAGAGGGGAGTGTTGCTATTGAGCCACCATTCCAAAAGTTGCCAGAGAACTTGCTACTCCAACTAGATAATTGTGGGTCTAAGAACAAAAATAGATACTTGTTTGCATACCTTTCTCTTCTTGTAGCAAGGGGCATTTTCAAGACAGTTCAATTGGGCTTCTTGATGGTAGGGCACACACATGAGGACATTGATGCAATGTTCAGCAGGTTTTCTGAGAGCTTGCGAGTGGGACAGACATTCACTTTCCCGCATCTGATGGATACATTCAGAAAATGTACATCATCTTCACCGGCACCATTTGTTCTTACACGGGTTCCTAACTTCAAGGATTATGTAGATGGCTACCTATGTGATGGGCAAGAAATGCTAGTTGGACATGCAAAGCCATTACAATTTCGATTTTACATGCAAGGTGACATACCAATGATGCAGTACAAGCTGGTGCATCCAAAATCCCCGAACTGGATGCCCATTGAAGGGGGAATTGAGCTATGGAAGAAAGATAGTGAGGGTCGATCATTGTTGCCAACAGGTTGTCCGGATATACTGCCAATGGCTGCATTTGTGAGAGATCACTTGCAAGTAATATCAGGGATAAAGGATTACATTAAGTTTTGGGAGAAATGTGCAAGTGGAAAGAATGCATCCTATGAGTCCTACATTAGGCCAGTGATAGACTATTGGAAAACCATGATCGGTGAGCTCGAACAGGAAAACATCTCAGATATAGGAGTGTACAGAGAGTTTTGGCCAAGAACACAATCTCCTGATGAGGAGGATGATATAGATGCCTGCATTAATGATTTCCAAGGCTATGAGGAATGGAATGATCACTATTGTGGGCCTCTAAAAGGTAAGCCGAGGGAAGAGTTTAGACCAATGGTGGATGTTAAGCAAGGTGACTTCGTCTTGGTGAGGCCATCAGATCCTATATACCCCATATGGCTTGGGGTTGCCATATCAAGTGCCGAGATGGATGCTGCTTCTCCTAATTTCAAGAAATTATTAATTTAGTATTGGGCACCATCAGTTAAGAGAAAGGGGCTCAGTGATGCAGATGCCTATGTTGATTGCTGGAACAAGTATTGGGCAGAGAATAGGTTGGATCCATAGGTATGGGAGTGTATTGATGCAATTGTCTGGTCATGGACATCAAAATCCATAAATAGACCCAAGAAGATCAAGATTCCACAGAGGGTATGTATCAAAGCACAGGAGAGCTTGCTTGGTATCAGAGCATAGAAAATGGTGTTGAATTTCTCCCTCTTAATCTCCCAAACTTCCATTGTAAGGTGTGTTCTCATGTGATGTTTCTCAATTGTTGTTATCTTGTCAATGGGTATTTGCATATTATTAATATGATAATTTTCAAAAGCTGACCTTCACCAACAACTGCTTTGTTTCTAGTGGAACTCACTATGCATGGTGTTTGTTAACACCACCAACTGGTGTTTATTAACACCTCAAGTAAAATATACATGTTGTCCCTAGACGGTGTTTATTAACACCACCAAATACATGATTTTCAAACTCTGCCACAAATGCTTTGTTCCGGTTTTTATACGCAATGAACTATTTCACAACCAATGAAGTTTTTCATAATCATTGGAATTCCAAATATTAGCTTATTCAATATTGGTAAAATTCCCACAATCAACGGAGATTTTTCCAAATTTAATGAAGCCTTTCCCAATTTTAATGAAATCCACCCAATTTCGAAATTCCCAAAATGCAACTTTCGTCCCACTTTATCTAATACTGTGTTAAGACGTGGTAATCATCAACAAGAATAAGTTCATCATCATCAAAATCAACATCAGCATTAGCATCATCCTCAGCAACATCAGCATCAGCAAAGAGGAAATCATTCCAATCGAGGAAGATTCCAAGGACGAGGGAATGCATCCACCAATGTGTCAAACATTCAGTGCAACTGTCACAAGTTTGGACACTATGAAAGAGATTGCCACAAGAAGCAGTACGACCAAGGCGGTCAATCTAGCAGTAATCAAGGGAATTTCCATGGCAGAGGAAATCATCGTGGTGGACATTCTAGTCACAATCATTTTGCAACTATCAATGCACTACTACACACGGATCCTATTGCGATGTTTACGTACCGATGTTTAGCGCCCGCATGGTGTTAATCATCAGTATGAAAAGCGTGGCGTTAATCGTCGGCAACGCATGTACCCTCTTTCATGCTTATGTTCTTATGCTCATGCATAAGCATAAGCATGAGCATAAGATAAGAAGACATATGCTCATGCTTATGCTTAAGCATGAGCATAAGAGAAGTAGACATATGCTCCTCTTTTCCCTCCTCTTCTCCTCTTTTCCCTTCTCTTCTCCTCTTTTCCCTCCTTTCTTCTTCCTCTTCTTTCTCTCTTCTTTCTCTCTTCTTCCTCTTCTCTCCCTCTTCTTCCTCTTCTTTCCCTCTTTCCTTTCCCTCTTCTTCCTCTTCTCGTCCACTTCCTCTTTTCCCTCCTCTTCCTCTTCTCCTCCACTTTCTCTTTTCCCTCTTCTCTCCCTCTTCTTCAGATTCCTCTTCCTCTTCTTCCTCCTCTCCTCTTCTTCCTCTTCCTTTCCCTCTTTCCTTTCCCTTCTCTTTCCCCCTTCTCTTATTCTCTCTTTCCCCCTTCTCTTATTCTCTCTTCTTTCTCTCTTCTTCCTCTTCTCTCCCTTTTCTTCCTCTTCTTTCCCTCTTTCCTTTCCCTCTTCTTCCTCTTCTTGTCCACTTCCTCTTTTCCCTCTTCTTCCTCTTCTTTTCCTCTTTCCTTTCCCTCTTCTTCCTCTTCTCCTCCACTTTCTCTTTTCCCTCTTCTCTCCCTCTGCTTCAGATTCCTCTTTCTCTTCTTCCTCTTCCTCTTCCTCTTCTTCCTCTTCTCTCCCTCTTTGCCTATGCCTATGCTTATGTTTGTTTTTTTGTTTTTTGTTTTCGTGTTTGTGTCTATGTTAGACATGGGATCACATCGCTCATCCGATGAGTACAGACAACCTCGCAGGAGGAGATCTCATGATCTATATGCTCCAGAGGACTTTGATTCCTCTTAGGTGACTACCCCGAGGACTACCCTTGGTTTGACTCCTCTCGGATGTAGCACTATGACTACCCCTGGTCTGACTCCTCTTCCACATAGCACTGCGACTACCCCTCGAGGAACTCCTTTGCTAGCCATGCATGGCTTTGTCGGGAGTCTCGACGAGTTTGTAGTGCAAATGAGCGATGAGGAGGCAATGAGATTCTTCTCTCTGCTATCTCAGAGGACCTCAGTAATTCCCTCCCCTACATCGATGGCTGGACGTACTGCCCAGCCATCCCCTCGTGCCCCTTCGACCGAGGGGTCATCACCTGTGCGTGCCTCTCATAAGGGAAGGAAGAGTAGGAAGGGCAGCTTATGTTGTGCTAACTCGGGAGATGTAGACGAGTCAGCACACTCATGTTCCTACAGGTCTCCACTTGGTCTAGAGACACAGTATCAATCAAGTCCCTTGCCCTCTCCTACTCCCACTGCTACTCCTCGCTCTGGAAGCACTCGCATAGCTTCCACTCCTTCTAACTCTGCTACCATCAGTCCTCCTTACTCATCAGGGGATCTCTCCTATCAAATCATAGCTACCGGAGAGATAATAGGATGAGCCATCAATTCAAGAGCAGCATTGCTACCAATTAGCGGTATCAAGATGACCAAAAGGGGCAGGCGATCATCGATGAATTAAAACAAAAATACCCTAACCCACCAAATTGGGAGTTTAATGAGGATTATATGCGAGAGCGCATGGGTTTGGTCTTGAAGCATCGTAGATCAACCTTGCGTACTTCCATCATGAAGGGGTTGGCTAAACCCAGTTGGGCAGACAAAGCTGATTGGAAGTTCTTCAAGAAGCAAAATAGGGACAATCCCAAATTGTTCGAGGGTCAGAGGAGGGCTGCGAAGAGACAGCTGGATATCGTAGGTACTTCGCACTTTGGTGCAGGCGGACGGTTGGCATTCGAGGCAACCGTGGTAAGTCTACTTCTTCTCATTTAATGTATTGTTCTATTTGTTTTACTACATATTACATGCCCTTTAGCTAACTCTAACTCTCGTAAATTAGATCAACAACAAGCTGCGATGGGTCATCTTCCTACAGGTGCAAAGATGCGACACGCATTTCGCATAGGAACAAAGGTGTGGTTTATTGAGCAAGAGGAAATGGGAGCAACGATCGATTGGGCTGAGGTGGCAGTACTTTATCTAACTCTCATAAATTGGATCCACAGCAAGCTGTGATGGGTCGTCTTCTTACAGATGTAGAGACATGATGCGCATTTTGCATAAGAACAAAGCCGTGGTTTATTGAGCAAGAGGCAATGGGAGAGACAATCGATTGGGCTGAGGTGGTTGATCGCATGGTATAAGTCTACTCCTACTTGTAATCTCACTTTTTAAATTGTTTTATTCTTTAAGTTCCAATCTAATTTTCGATTTATATGGTTTACTCTTAGGGTCAAAGCTCAAGCATCCCATCATCGGAGGCGAGCGATCACCAGGGCCAAGGATCAGATGCACGTGATGAGGATCAAGGAGAAGGCGCAGCTCATGAGGACCAAGGAACAGGCTAACAAGATGAGGACGATTTGGATTCAGATGAGTAGTAGTAGTAGTAGTAGTGGTAGTAGCAGTTTGCATTTTCTTTGCCCTGTATGTCATTTTGTATATCCGCTCGTTTGAGAAATTTTGTATCGCCCTTTCGAAAGGGTAATTTTGTAACAAATAATTTTATATATGTTCGACATGTATATGCTTTTGTTGCTTGATCATTTCATTTGAGCGATTTTGTATCACCCTTTTCGCAAGGGAAATTTTGTCATAAAAAAACTTTGTTTTGTAATTACGTAAAAAAAAAAGATTAGTGGGGCTAAACAGGGCCATAGTAAGCCATGTTTAGCCCCACTAATCCTTTTTTTTTAGTTCTATTAATCGTCGCTATATAGCAATGTTTACCAGTGTCGCTATATGGCGATGATTAATAGTGTCATTACAAAGCGATGTTTAGCATCGTTGCTATATAGCGACGGTTCTTTTTTGATGCTTTTAGAGAATTTTATAGCGACGTTTGTGCCCGTGAAAAAAAAATTTAATGCAAAAAGCGTCGGTATTTTCATCGGAAAAGGGCTTATGCCTTGTAGTGATGGGAATGTGTTTCGTGCAAGTGTTGACTCTATGCTAACATGGACTTAGGTAGAACAGAATGTGTGTGTAGAGTAGTAGCAAAGCTCTGCCTGTACTTGCATAAGGCTAGAAATAATCCCTCTTAGAAATCCAATTTGCATGTTCTACATGCAAGTTCTACATACAACTCCTACATGCAAGCTCTACATACAACTCCTACATGCAAGTTCTACATACGACTTGTACATGCGAGTTCTACATGCAAGTTCTACATATGACTTCTACATGCAACTTCTATATGCGAGTTCTACATGTAGAAAGAGAATGTGTTACAACTTCTATATGCGAATTCTACATGTAGAAAGAGAATGTGTTACAACTTCTACATACAACTTTTTACATGTAGAAAGAGAATGTGTTACAACTTCTATTTGTGAGTTCTACATGTAGAAAGAGAATTCGTTACAACTTCTATATGCGAGTTCTACATGTAGAAAGAGAATGTGTTACAACTTCTACATACGACTTCTACATGTAGAGAGAGAAGGTGTTACAATTCCTACATGCAGAGAGAGAAGCTCTCCAACTTGTATAAATACCCCATAATGGAATGAAGTCCACACTCTTTGGGGCATTGTGTTGAGTTCTACTTTGGTATTCCAAGCAATTGTCTCAAGTGTCCATGCTTCCTTGCACTCCACATCCAAAAGCATGTCCTAACCTTGCAACTCCTCCTCCCCTCTCCTCCAACCTTGCAACCCATCCTCTCCCTCTTCTCCTCCCTCCTCCTCCTCCCTTTTCCTCCTCCCTCTTCCTCCTCCTCCTCCCATCTCCTCCTCCTCCTCTCTCCTCCTCCCTCCTCGTCGTCCTCCTCCTCCTCCTCCCTCCTCTCTCTTCTTTCCCCCATGCTCTTACACCTTCTTCCTCTCCCACTCCTATGCTCCCCCTAAACCCTTTGTTCCTCAACCCTTAAACTCCATGATCTATGAGGGAGACGTGTTCTCCACCATGTACTCTACCCTGAACCTTGGATCCTCCTTCTAACCAACACCTATTTCATTAATTTTGGACTTTTTCTGTTGTTTTTGGACGAAGCCCAAAAATCCTTCCCAAATAAAAAGTTTACTTTGTGAAAATATCCTTCCTAAATCAAAATTTTACTTTATGAAAATATTCTTCCCAAATCAAAAGTTCACTTTGTGGCACTATCATATTCACATAAAAATATTATTTTTTCAATTTATACTTTTGCACCAATATCCATGAAAGGAGACTTAAATATTTCATGAAAACGACATTGTCACTCGCAATATGCACAAAATTTTTAAAACTTTTTATAAATAGAAAACAGACATGATGCCATAAGACCCAAGTTTTGTATTGAACCAAAGAATTATAATAGCAATTATAGCTATCATTATATGTTTACATTGAGAGACGTTGCTCTCAGCTAGAGTCTTTGTATCCAAAATGATACAGATTGAACATATGTTTACAATTTCAATTGTTGCTCTTAAAGAGCCTCAATTCGTGCCATCTGCATAATTTAACTCCCCATTGTCTTATTGTTCAATGTCATGATAGTCCCTTGCCAGGTGCCATCTGCATTAACTCGCACTTATCTTGCCAAGCCTTGCCCCTTAGGTGCATTGACTCCCCATTGTCTTATTGCTCAATGTGATAGTCCCTTGCCAGGTTCCATCTGCATTAACTCCCTATTGTCTTGCCAAGCTTGCCAAGCTGTGACCCTTGGGTGACATCCAGTGCATATTTTGACTCTCATTTGACATAGGAGGTGATGACTCTAATTATAATTGTCTTGAATTGGCTTCTTGCCTAGTACCCAAATAAAACATTTCAATACCACCTAGGTTAAGGCATAGGAAAAGTATTGTGCCCATCAGATATGCTTTGCATGGTCGATCGAGCATTAAATACTATTTTTGCCTTAGTGTCATGCACATCCATAAAAAAACATGCTGCTAGGTGTGTTATCCGATCAAGTACTTATGCGATGGGAATGCCACTTTGCATGTAAGTTAATTCCACCTAGTTGAAAGTGTGTGCAAAGTATTGTGCCCATCAGATATGCTTTGCATTGTCAATCAAGCATAAACCACTGTTTTTTCCTTAGTGTCATGCACAACCATACAAAAACACGGTCCTAGGTGTGTTAATTAAACAAGTACTTATCGGATGGGGGCTCCACTTTGTACACAAGTCCATTTCAACTAGGTTGAGATGATGCAAAGTATTGTCAGCATCGGATATGCTCTGCATGGTCGATTACACATTATACAACGTTTTTCCCATAGTGATATGCACATCCGCAAAAAAAGGTGACCTTAGGTATGTTATCTGACCAAGTACTTATCGGGATGGGTGTGCCTATTTGAGAACTTTTCAATAACACCTAGGTTGAGGCATAGGAAAATTTTTGTGTGTGCCCATCGGATATTCTTTGCGTGGTCGATCGAGCATTAAATACCATTTTTGCCTTAGTGTCATGCACATCCGTAAAACAACACGCTGCTAGGTATGTTATCCGATCAAGCCATTATGGGATGGGCATGCCACTTTGCATGTAAAAGAATTCCACCTAGTTGAAGGTGTGTGCAAAGTATTGTGCCCATCAGATATGCTTTGCATTGCCGATCAAGCATAAAACATCATTTTTGCCTTAGTGTCATGCACAACCATAAAAAAACACGATCCTGGGTGTGTTATTCAAACAAGTACTTATCGGATGGGGGCTCCACTTTGCCTCCAAGTCCATTTCAACTATTTTGATATGCGTGCAAAGTATTGTCACCATCGGATATGCTTTGCATTGTCGATCACGCATTATACAACGTTTTTCTGGTAGTGATATGCACATCCGCAAAAAAGCACGCCCTTAGATATGTTATCTGACCAAGTACTTATCGGATGGGTATGCCTCTTTTGGAAAATTTCAATACCACCTAGGTTAAGGCATAGGAAAAGTATTGTGCCCATCGGATATGCTTTGCATGGTTGATCGAGCATTAAATACCATTTTTGACTTAGTGTCATGCGCATCCGTAAAAAAACACGCTGCTAGGTGTGTTATCCAATCAAGTACTTATGCGATGGGAATGCCAATTTGCATGTAAGTCAATTATACCTAGTTGAAGGTGTGTGAAAAGTATTGTGCCCATCAGATATGCTTGCATTGTCGATCAAGCATAAAACACCATTTTTGCCTTTGTGTCATGCACAACCATAAAAAAACAAGGTCCTAGGTGTGTTATTCAAACAAGTACTTATTGGATGGGGGCTCCACTTTGTATGCAAGTCCTTTTCAACTAGGTTGAGGTGCGTGCAAAGTATTGTCACCATCGAATATGCGTTGCATGGTCGATCACGCATTATACAAACATTTTTCCTGTAGTGATATGCACATCCACAGAAAAACACGCCCTTAGGTATGTTATTTGACCAAGTACTTATCGGATGGGTGTGCTCCTTTGAGAACATTTCAATAACACCTAGGTCAAGGTGTAGGAAAAGTATTGTGCCCATCGGATATGCTTTGCATGGTCGATCGAGCATTAAATACCATTTTTGCCTTAGTGTCATGCACGTCTGTAAAAAAACACCCTGCTAGGTGTGTTATCCGATCAAGTACTTATGCGATGGGAATGCCACTTTGCATGTAATTCAATTCCACCTATTTGAAGGTGTGTGCAAAGTATTGTGCCCATCGGATATGCTTTGCATTGTCCATCAAGCATAAAACACCGTTTTTTCCTTAGTATCATGCACAACCATAAAAAAACACGGTCCTAGGTGTGTTAATCAAACAAGTACTTATCGGATGGGGTCTCCACTTTGCACACAAGTCTGTTTCAACTAGGCTGAGATGCATGCAAAGTATTGTCACCATCGGATATGCTCTGCATGGTTGATTATGCATTATACAACATTTTTCCGGTAGTGATATGCACATCCACAGAAAAACATGCCCTTAGTATGTTATCTGACCAAGTACTTATCGGATGGGTGTGCCTCTTTGAGAACATTTCAATACCACCTATGTTAAGGAATAGGAAAAGTATTGTGCCCATCGAATATGCTTTGCATGGTCGATCGAGCATTAAATACCATTTTTGCCTTAGTGTCATGCACATCTGTAAGAAAACACGCTGTAAGGTGTGTTATCTGATCAAGTACTTATGCGATGGGAATGCAACTTTGCATGTAATTCGATTCCACCTAGTTGAAGGTATGTGCAAATTATTGTGCCAATAGGATATGCTTTGCATTGTGGATCAAGCATAAAACACCGTTTTTGCCTTAGTGTCATGCACAACCATAAAAAAACACGGTCCTAGGTGTGTTATTCAAACAAGTACTTATCGGATGGGGGCTCTACATTGCATGCAAGTCCATTTCAACTAGGTTGAGGTGCGTGCAAAGTATTTTCACCATCAGATATGCTTTGCATGGACGATCATGCATTATACACCGTTTTTCCCCTAGTGATATGCACATTCATTAAAAAACATGCCCTTAGGTGTGTTATTTGACCAAGTACTTATGGGATGGGTGTGCCTCTTTGAGAACATTTCAATACCACCTAGGTTGAGGTGTAGGAAAAGTGTTGTGCCCATCGGATATCCTTTGCATGGTCAATCGAGCATTAAATACTATTTTTGCTCTAGTGTCATGCACATCCATAAAAAAACACGCTGCTAGGTATGTTATCCGAGAAAGTACTTATGTGATGGTAATGCCACTTTGCATATAAGTCAATTCCACCTAGTTGAAGGTGTGTGCAAAGTATTGTACCCATCGGATATGCTTTGCATTGTCGATCAAGCATAAAACACCGTTTTTACCTTAGTGTAATGCACAACCATAAAAAAACACGGTCCTAGGTGTGTTATTCAAACAAGTACTTATCAAATGGGGGCTCCACTTTGCACGCAAGTATCTTTCAACTAGGTTACCGTTTTTCCCCTAATGATATGCACATCCACGAAAAAACTTGACCTTAGGTGTGTTATCTGACCAAGTACTTATCGGATGGGTGTGCCTCTTTGAGAACATTTCAATACCACCTAGGTTGAGGCATAGGAAAAGTGTTGTACCCATCGGATATCCTTTGCATGGTCGATAAAGCATTAAATATCATTTTTGCGTTAGTGTCATGCACATCCGTAAAAAAACACGCTACTAGGTATGTTATCCAATCAAGCACTTATGGGATGGGCGTGTTACTTTGCATGTAAGTCAATTCCACCTAGTTGAAGGTGTGTGCAAAGTATTATGCCCATCGTATATGCTTTGCATTGTCGATGAAGCATAAAACACCATTTTCGCCTTAGTGGCATGCACAACCATAAAAAAACACGGTCCTAGGTGTGTTAATCAAACAAGTACTTATCGGATGGGGGCTCCGATTTGCACGCAAGTCTGTTTCAACTAGGTTGAGATGTCTGCAAGGTATTGTCACCATCGGATATGCTCTACATGGTCGATTATGCATTATACAATGTTTTTCCGGTAGTAATATGCACGTCCACAAAAAAACATGCCCTTAGGTATGTTATTTGACCAAGTACTTATCGGATGGGTGTGACTCTTTGAGAACATTTCAATACCACCTAGGTTAAGGCGTAGGAAAAGTATTGTGCCCATCGGATATGCTTTGCATGGTCGATCAAGCATTAAATACCATTTTTGCCTTAGTGTCATGCACATCCGTAAGAAAACACGCTGCTATGTGTGTTATTCGATCAAGTACTTATGTGATGGGAATGCCATTTTGCATGTAAGTCAATTCCACCTAGTTGAAGGTGTGTGCAAAGTATTGTGTCCATCAGATATGCTTTGCATTGTCGATCAAGCATAAAACACCGTTTTTGCCTTAGTGTCATGCACAATCATATAAAAACACGGTCCTAGGTGTGTTATTCAAAAAAGTACTTATCGGATGGGGGCTCCACTTTGAACACAAGTCTGTTTTGACTAGGTTGAGGTGCGTGCAAAGTATTGTCACCATCGGATATGCTTTGCTTGGTTGATCATGCATTATACACCGTTTTTCCCCTAGTGATATGCACATCCGCAAAAAAACACACCCTTAGGTGTGTTATCTGACCAAGTACTTATTGGATGGGTGTGCCTATTTAAGAACATTTTAATACCACCTAGGTTGAGGCATAGGAAAAGTGTTGTGCCCATCGGATATCCTTTGCATGGTCGATCGAGCATTAAATACTATTTTTGCTCGTGTCATGCACATCCATTAAAAAACCCACTGCTAGGTATGTTATCCGATCAAGCACTTATGGGATGGGTGTGCCAATTTGCATGTAAGTCAATTCCACCTAGTTGAAGGTGTGTGCAAAGTATTGTGCCCATCAGATATGCTTTGCATTGTCGATCAAGCATAAAACATTGTTTTTACCTTAGTGTCAAGCACATTTATAAAAAAACACGGTCCTAGGTGTGTTATCAGATCAAGTACTTATCTAACCAACACGCCACTTTTCATGCAACTCAATAACACCTAGGTTGAGGTGGGTGCAAAGTATTGTGCCCATAGGATGTACTTTGCATCGTATATCACGTATTAAACTCCATTTGTGCCTCAATGTCATGCACAACCATAAAAAAACACGTTTTAGGTGTGTTATCCGACCAACTGCTTATCAGATGGGTGTACCACTTTGCATGAAATGCAATACCACAATTTTTGATACTCATGCAAAGTATTGTGCCGATTGGATATGCTTTGCATTGTCGAACAAGCATTAAACATTGTTTTGGCCTTAGTGTCATGCAAAATCGTCAAAAAACGGAGTCCTAGATGTGTTATTCGACTAAGTACTTATGGGATGGGCATGCCACTTTGCATGTAAGTCAATAATACCTAGGTTGAGATGTGTGCAAAGTATTGTGATGATTGGATATGCATTGCATTATCCATTAAGCATAAAACAACGTTTTTGCCTTAGTGTCATGGACAACAACCAATAAAAAACATGGTCCTAGGTGTGTATCATACTAAGTACTTATTGAATGGGTGTTCCACTTTGCATGGAGCACCATACCATCGCTTTTGAGGCACGTGCAAAGTATTGTGCCCATCGGATATGCTTTACATGGTAGCTTGAGTATTAAATACCATTTTTGCCTTAGTGTCATGTAGAACCATCAAAAAACACGATCCTAGGTATATTTTTCAAACAAGTACTTATCGGATGGGGATGCCACTTTGCACACAAGTCAATACTGCCTAGGTTGAGGAACGTGCAAAGTCTTGTGTCCATTGGATATGCTTTGCATAGTCGATCGCACATTATATACCATTTTGTTCCTAGTGTTATGCACAATCGTCATAAAATACATTTGCAGGTGTGTTATTCGAACAAGTACTTATGGGATGGGTGCACCACTTTGTATGAAAGTCAATACGACCTAGGTTGAGGCGTGTACAAAGTTTTGTGCCCATCGGAAATATAGATGCGATAATATTAGAAAATTCTCGGTATGTGTATATGTGTGTGTGTGTGGCAAACAATTTTGATACAATAAAGTAAACACCTAGTGCACAAATTATGTACTTCATACCTTGAGTATTGTGTCAAAATAAAAGCTGAAATAAGCTTGTTGATGAGGATAAATATGCCCTTGAATAAAAGCATAGTTGTTGTATGACCATAATAGGATCGCTTTGACACCTGTGATTTTGCCCACATGTAAGTTTGTAAATAGTATAAAAAGACATATAATAATATATTAATAGTTTGCAAATGTGTATAGCAAGTGAGAAATGGGAAGTGGAAGTGGGAGTGAGGAGGGAGGAGTGGAATGGGAGAGGGGAAGTAATAGGGGTGTATGATAATAAGTATAAAAAATAGTATAATAATATATTAATAGTTTTCAAATGGCAAGTGAGTAATGGGAAGTGGAAGTGAGAGTGGGGAGGGAAGAATGGAATGGGAGAGGGGGAGGTAATAGGGGAGTAGGATAATAAGGGAGTGAAATGAGTGAGGGGAGTTAATAGGGGATGAAAAAGAGGAGGGTGAGATGGGGAAATATGGGATTTTGGGAAATGGGAGGAGTATGGGACATGGTGGAAATGTGGGATGGGAGTAGTGGCAATGGGGGAGGAAGAAGAAACGGATGGGGGAAGGGCCAATGGAAGATTGGGATGAGGGATGGGGGTTCAATGGGAGAGGGGGAGTAATGGGAGCCAATGGGAGAGAGGAGAAATGAAAAGCCAATAGGAGAGAGGGGAGGAATGGAAAGCCAATAGGAGAGGAGGAGGAAAACCTAATTTTTCTTATATATAGTCTTCCTTCTTCATTCATTCTCCCCTCATTTCATTCATTGAAGCAAGAAAGCAAGAAAGCAAGGGCGAGCAAGAAAGCAAGGAAGGAAGAGCAAGAAAGCAAGAAAGAGCAAACTTGCAAACTTTTTCCAGATACTTGTAAATTTTTTGATTAATTCTTTATCTAGATTTTTTTTAAAATTTGAAGAGAGAGAAAGAAAGAAAGAGAGAGAGAAACTAGAGAGAGAGAGAAAGTTTAGAGAGAAGGAGAGAAGCCTTGGAGGCCGTGGCCTCCAGGAGGAAGAGGGAAGTGGAGGGGGATGAGAGGGAAGAAAGGAGGGAGGGAGGAGCAACAAAGAGGGGAGGGAGGGAGGGAGAGAGGGAGAGAGGGAGGGAGGAGCAGAGGTAGGGGGAGAGAGGGAGGGAGGTAGGAGGAGGGAGGAAGAGGAGGGAGGAGCGGGGGCGTAGGGGAGGCGAGAGGCGAGAGGGAGGGGAGGGAGGGGAGGGAGGCAGGAGGGAGGGAGGCAGGGGAGGGAGGAGGGAGGGGAGGGAGGTGGGAGGGGGGGATCCTGGCGGCCGCAGCGGCCGTCAGGGGGAGGGAGGGGAGGGAGGAGGGAGGGGAGGGAGCGGGGGGCGGCGGGGTAGGGGGAGCGGGGGCGGTGGGGTAGGGGGAGGCGAGAGGCGAGAGGGGGGTGGTCCTGGCCTCCAAGGGGAGGCAAGCGGGAGGGGGGGAGGCGAGAGGCAGGAGGGGGGGAGAGGCGAGAGGCAAGAGGGAGGGGGAGGCGGGAGGAAGGGGAGGCGACGAGAGGCGAGCGAGAGGCGAGAGGGAGGGAGAGGCGAGCAGGAGGGAGGGGAGGCGAGCGGCGGGAGGGGGGGCATCCTGGCGGCTGCGGCCGCCAGGGGAGGTGAGCGAGAGAGGGGGGGAGGCAAGAGACGGGAGGGGGGGAGATGAGAGGCGAGATGGGGGGGCATCCTGGCGGCCGCGGCCGCCAGGGGGAGGCGAGCAGGAGAGGGGGGAAGGCGAGAGGCGGGAGGGGGGGAGGTGAGGGGGGGGCATCCTGGCGGCCGCAGCCGCTAGGGGCGAGGAGCAGGAGAGGGGGGGACGAGCAGGAGGTGGGGGGGTCGAGCAGGAGGGCGGGCATCCTGGCGGTCACGGTCGCCAAAGGGAGGCGAGCGGGAGAGGGGGGGAGGCGGGAGGTGGGGGAGGCGAGGGGGGGGCATCCTGGCGACTGCGGCCGCCAAGGGGAGGGGAGTGGGAGAGGGGGGGGAGCGGGAGAGGGGCGAGAGGCGAGAGGTAGGAGGGGAGGTGAGGGGGGGGCATCCTAGTGGCCATGGCCGCCAGGGGGAGGGGAGCGGGAGAGGGTCCTGGCGACCGCGGCTACCAAGGGGAGGGGAGCGAGAGAGGGGGGGGCATCTTGGCAGCCACGGCCACCAGGGGGAGGCGAGCGGGCGAGCAGGAGAGGGGGGGAGGTGAGAGGCAGGAGGGGGGGCATCCTGGTGGCCGCGGCCGCCAGGGTGAGGCAAGAGGGGGGGTCCTAGCGGCCGAGGCCGCCAGGGTGAGAGAGAGAGGAGGGACGGGAGCGACGTGAGGGAGGGAGAGGGGGGGTCCTGGCGGCCACAGCCACCAGGGTGAGAGAGAGAGGAGGGAGAGAGAGAGGAGGGAGGGGAGGGAGAGAGAGAGCGAGAGAGAGAGAGAGAGGGGGTTCTTGGCGGCCGTAGCCGCTAGGGTGAGAGAGAGATGAGGGGAGGGAGGGAGAGGGGGGGTCCTGGCGGCCACGGCCGCCAGGGTGAGAGAGAGAGAGGAGGGAGGGGAGGGAGAGAGAAAGTAAGAGACAGAGAGTGAGAGGGGGTGTCTTGGTGGCCGCGGCTGCCAGGGTGAGAGGGAGGGGAGAGGAGGGAGGGGAGGGAGAGAGAGGGGAGAGGAGGGAGGGGAGGGGGAGAGAGAGAGAGAGGGGGGGTTCCTGGCAGCCACGGCCACCAGGCGAGAGGGAGGGGAGGTGAGAGGGAGGGGAGGGAGAGAGAGAGAGGGGGGGTCCCGCGGCCCCCGGGTGAAAGGGAGAGGAGGTGAGAGGGAGGGGAGGGAGAGAGAGAGAGAGGGGGGGTGAGAGGAGTGAGGAGAGGGAGGGGAGGGAGAGAGAGAGAGGGGGGGTCCTGGCGGCCACAGCCCCAGGGTGAGAGGAGTGAGGAAAAGGGAGGGGAGAGAGAGAGAGGAGTGAGGGGAGGGAGGGGAGGGAGGGAGAGAGAGA